>NW_026045146.1:502500-530000 GCF_943734845.2 Anopheles funestus
TGTCGGGGAGGCGTGCAGCAGACAGCTGGTCCTGCGCGGCTAACTCCTCCCTTTCCGCATTCCAGCCATCTTGCAGCTCGTCGGTTATCCGTGCGACGAACTCGCAAATGCCGCTCCACCTCTCCGGGCTCTCAAGCAAGGCTGCCTCGAAGCCCTCGGGGGTGATCTGGTTCGATCTCCCCGCCTCGAACAGCACCTCCCGTTCAGCGGCAAAACGCGGACAGGAAAATACGACGTGTTCCGCCGTCTCGGCAACGCCAGGACATCTGGGGCAGTCCGGGGACGACGTGAAGCCCATCCGGCACAGGTAGTCACGGAAAAATCCGTGGCCAGACAATACCTGCGCCAACTGGAACGTCACGTCTCCATGCTTCCGTGACTGCCATGCCCTCACGTCGGGTAGCACTCGATGCGTCCACCGAGTGTACCGACTGGCGTCTTCGCTGGCAGCATCCGCGTCCCACCGCTGCTGCCACTGCTCATACGTCTGGTCACGCTCCAGCTCACGAACGCCAGACCTGGGGATCTCGTTGGCTGGATCGTTCAGCCGTTGATGGACCCTGCTGTCCTCCTCTATCTGCAGGCATATTGGAATGAGACCGGCCAGCAGCACGGCCGTCTCACCCCTCACCGTCCGGAAAGCCCGACAAACACGAATGGCCGTTGTCCTCTGCACGCGCTGCACCAATCTACGGCATTGGCGCAGCTGCAGCCCCTCCGACCATACTGGGGCCCCGTAGCGCAGGATGGAGTCCGCTACGGCCGCCAGCAGTCGGGCACGCGACGACTTCGGTCCACTGTGGTTCGGCATGAGGCGCGTGACGGCTTCCGCGACCTTCATGGCCTTCGCTGCAGCCTGCTGAACGTGCGGCAACCATGACAGGTGGTCGTGCAACCAAACTCCAAGATAACGGATGGAGCGCTGGGATTGCACGACCACACCTCCGATGTTGATGCTCACGACCGGATGACGCTTCAGGGTGGAGATGAGCGTCATTTCCGTCTTCTCTGGCGCCAACGAGAGACGGTTCCGGTCCAGCCAGTCCATGATTACCGCGATGGCTCGTTCAGCAGTCGAGGAAGCGGCTTGGGGTGTCGTTGCGGGGACCAAGACGACAAGGTCATCAGCGTAGCCAATAACCTCGGCCCCCTCAGGCAACTGGACACCCAGGACCCCGTCGTACAGCACGTTCCAAAGCGTGGGTCCCAAAATGGAACCCTGTGGAACGCCCGCACTGATGTTACGCTCGACAGGGCCCTCGCTGGTGTCGATAACCAGCCGCCGGTCCTCGAAATAGCTCCTCAGTATCTGCTGCAGCGATGACGGTACCCCCTTGTCCCTCAGCGCGTTGGCGATGGCTTGCCAGGGCGCAGAGTTAAAGGCGTTGCGGATATCAAGTGCCACCACCATCAGGCAGCGCTTGTCTCGGGCGTTGGTGCGGCGAAAGGACATGGCCGTCCTGCCCGCGTCGACCACGCGCTGGATCGCACTGATGGTGGATCTGCCTCGCCGGAAACCGTACTGCCCGTCCGACAGCCGTTCCGCATCCGGTTCCTCCAGGAACTCGTTGAGGCGGTTAAGAATTAGGCGCTCCAACACCTTGCCGAGTGCGTCGAGCATGCACAGCGGCCGGTAGGAGGAGCTTTCCCCGGGAGGCTTGCCAGGCTTTGGCAGCAGTACCAGTCGTTGCCTCTTCCAGGGCGCTGGAAACGCACCCCGGTCCAGGCAGTCCTGGTACAAACGGACGAAAACCTCCGGGTACTTCCTAATGGCCGTCTTAACCGCCGCGTTGGGGATACCGTCCAGTCCAGGCGCTTTCCGGTTCGCCATCGATCCCACGATGGACAACAGCTCGCCCACGGTGACAGGGGTCAACGAAGAACTCCGCTCCTCGGTGTCGACGCTCGATGATTCAGCGTCCGGCCAGTCAACCGGCGGATGTGTCGGGAACAGATCGTTGGCTATCCGCTCCAACACGACACGGTCAGTCTCAGGTGGCACGAAGCAGCCACGAAGACGAGACATGACCACCCGATAACCGGCCCCAAACTCGTTGGTTTCCGCCTGTTGAATCAGCTCATCGAGCTGCGCTCGCTTGCTGGCCCGGACAGCCTTCTCGACGGCTCTCCTCGCCGACCGATGATGTGCAGCCACGATGCTGCGCTCCTGCAGGTCGGTGGTATGAAGCATCCGCTCGTGCACGGCCGCACACTCCTCCCGAAGACGCAAGATCTCCGGTGTCCACCAGAAGAGGTCTCGATGGGGGTCACGATGCGACATGGTGACGCGCTCCATCGTGTCGTCGCATGCATCTAGCATGGCGTCGACCATCCCCTCCTGGCTGACGGCTCGTTCCGGAAAACCGGCCGTCTGGAGTGCGGCTGCGAATGCCTCCACCGAAAACTGCGTCGTCTTCCATCTTCGGCCAGCGTGCCGAAACGTGGTGGATGACGAAGAGGACCCCTGTCCCCGCTGGCGATGCTGCTGCTGTTGTCGCTGCTGCCTCCCGTTCAGGTGACGATGCTGCTGCTGCAGGTGCTGCTGCTGCTGGTGCTGCTGCTGCTGGTGCTGCTGCTGTTGTCGTCGCTGCTGGTCGAGAGTTGGAGGCCCCACGGTGAAGAAAATGTACCGGTGGTCCGACGCCGTATAGTGGCACGAAGTGGTGTTCGCTGCCACCTCCCAAGTGTCTGGACGAGCAATGGATGCGCTCGCGAAAGACACATCCACGACACTGGGAGTGGCGACTCCGTTGCCCACGAACGTCGGGACCGATCCTTGGTTCAGGATCACAAGCCCAAGCTGCCGGATTGTGTCCAGCAGCTCTTCACCGCGCCGGGTGGTACGTTGGCTACCCCACTCCTCATTCCAGGCGTTGAAATCGCCTGCCAGGACGATGCGAGGGTGGGGTTGGGCCTCCAACTCCACCGCCTCCAGAAGTTGCTCGAACTCGCCGGCGTTGAGACGTGGAGGGGCGTAACAGCTGATGAAGACCACCCCTCCAATCTGCGCAGCAGCCAACCCGGGCATGGCACAGCGCCAGACCCGCTGGATTGGAAGGTGGCCGGTTGCCACCACAGCTGCTCTCCCCGACGAATCCACCGTCCAGTTACCGCTGCCCTCTGGAGGTCGATACACCTCTGACAGCAGCAGCACGTCGACCCGCTTCGTGCGGGCTGTTTGCAGGGCCAGATCCTGAGCAGTGCGTCCACCACCCAGGTTGACCTGCATCACCCTCACTACACCCGACACTGTTGACCTTGTCGGCACGATGAGTGGCCCACTCGATGGGGCCCCTGGCAGACAATGCACTTAGCTGCCGACGTGCACTGACTAACGCGGTGGCCTACCTCGCCACACTGCAAACACTGACCCGTCCGGTCAGTTGAAGAACGGCAGTCCCGCGCCAGGTGCCCCATCAGCAGGCAACGGAAGCAGCGCTGACGGTCGAGCGGCTTCTTCGGCACTTCGCGGATGCCGCTGACACATTGGCAGAGTGTCAACTTCTGACCAATGAGACTCCGTGCCTTGGCCAGTGGGAGTCGAACACGCGCTCGCTTTGTGCCATCACGGAGCTCCCAAAGCTCGACGTGAGTGATGCCAGCCGCTGACCCCAGCTTCTCCTCAATGGCAAGCTTCACGTCACTCTCTTTGGCCAGAGAGTCGACGTTGGTGATGAGAAGCTCACCCATCTCCGTCACCACTCGTGCCTCGCCATCCTCACCTAGCGCTAGCTGGATCCGGCGAGCCAGCTCCGCGCTATCGACGTTCTTCCGCAACGGTACAAGCAGATGACCTTGCACGGTCCGGCGCCCCATGCCGATGTCTGCCCTGACGTCCTGCAGCTCCTGAGATGTACGCAGCTTCACGTACATCTCTGTCCAGGTTTTGTCCGAACCTGGGACCACCGCAATGCGGTCAGGACGCGGAGGACGCCCCTTAGACTGGGCACGATGCTGCTGATGTTGTTGCTGCTGACTCTGCTGCTGCTGCTGGCGCATCTGAGGTGGCCGGTACGGCTGGCCCACCTGCTGCGGTTGCTGCTGCTGCTGAGTCGAACGTTGCGATCGGCTCTTCCGACCGCTCACGACCGTAGCCCAGGACATCTGCTGCTGTTGCCGCTGCTGCTGACGTTGCGGTTGCTGCTGCTGCTGCTGCTGCTGGCCATTAGCCGACACTGCGACCGTCCGTCGCTGCGGCTGTGGCTGGCTGCGCTGCTGCTGCTGCTGCTGCTGCTGCCGCTGTTGTTGTTGCTGCTGCCGCTGCTGCTGCTGCTGCCGCTGCTGCTGCTGCTGCTGCTGCTGCTGCTGCTGCAGTTGCGAAGCTTTCTTCGCACGGTTGCGCTGCTGCCGGCTGCGTTTTGTCCTGGCACTGCCCTGACCAACAGGCTGTGCCGAGGAATGAAGCGCCGTCAAGGAACGCATGCCCTCTTGAAGCGCTTCCAGCGTACACTTCAGGGCCACTTCACGTTCCCGGCTAAGTCGCAGCTCTTCCGTCAGCGACTCGATCTGTTTGGCGAAGTTCTCCAGCATCTTGTGCTGGAAAGCCAGCACCGACGCTTCGCCATCGTCGTGGGGAGCCACGGTTGAAGACATCTCCCCTGCCGCTACCACTGGCGGCACCACCGTCTGCTCGAGAAGAGAGGCGTCGGAAAATTCCGCATCGTCCTCCTCCTCGGAATTATCAGCCTCGGACGGAACCGCCACCGTTGGTCCGGCCGGCCGTGGTGTCTCCGGTAAAGGGGAAGGGGTATCGGACCGCTTCCGAGGCGTGGACGACGACCGCACCCCGGAACGAAGCACCCGCCCCTCCATTCTCCGCTCCTTTCACAAAAAACCGCCTGCACGAATCGTTCAGACGGAACAAGGGAATATTCCCTTCAACATCTGCCAAGGTAACGACCGTCCGTCGCTAGAGCCCCTTTGGCAGATTTCCCGTCCGCGGATCGCAAGAATAAAAAACTCCCACTTTTTTCTTTATTAAAAACAATTTCGCAAGAGAAAACCGCAAGAATAAGAATTTTTAATAAATTCCGCAAGAGATTCAGGAAAACACCAAAAAACGGGTTCGTCGCCTGCTGACGCGTTGAAGTCTCTCGTTTTGACGTTCCCGGGGAAGGATTCGGAGCCAAAGAACCGTTCCCGGTCTCCTGCTAAGCGTTCCCGGTCTCCGGCTGCGCGTTCTCACTCTCTGACCGCTAAGCGCCGGAAAGGTATGCAATTCGCATCGAGTTTTATAGCACCGTAACGCTTCGTAACGCTGGTGTCCCGGCTAAGCGCTACCGCTACCGGTCACTGGTGGCGCTGCAGACGTCGAAGAGAAGGTGGTTGCTGTCTTCGCTGGAAGTTGCGGAACCCGCCACGGGTGGCGCTGTCGTCATAAAAAGGGAACTTTTACGTTGGGTTGTTGTCCTCACTGCTCGAAAACGCTTCGTGGTGTTGTTGATGACACAAACACACGCGACGACACACCTGACGCCACCGTACCACGCTGTTGCACGCACTTTCACGTCGAGTTTTTACTGTTTATCTCTTTTTAAAAGCACTTTACGTCGCTGGAAAACGATAGTTTATGCTCCCTAGCATGTGTTTTACCACTTTTCCAATGTTCTAACACGGTATTTCGATATTTATTCGCCACTGAAGTTCCCCATACAAAGTGTATGGGGACACTTTAAACTGAGTTTTAGCGCAGTAAATTGAAGTAAAACGATTTCCTTTTTCAATATTCGCTAAGAATGACACTCAATTCGCCCTTTTCGACTATTGTTCCGCTATTTATAAGCACTTTTGCACAATATTTTTGCAAAAAATACGGAGCGACACAAAGCACGTCTAAACTGCTGGCTTGACAGCTACGCACACCACAGGGATAACTGGCTTGTGGCCGCCAAGCGTTCATAGCGACGTGGCTTTTTGATCCTTCGATGTCGGCTCTTCCTATCATTGTAAAGCAAAATTTACCAAGCGTAGGATTGTTCACCCTTTCAAGGGAACGTGAGCTGGGTTTAGACCGTCGTGAGACAGGTTAGTTTTACCCTACTGGTGTGCATTGTTTGTCGCTATCTTAACGGAATTCCTGTGCAGTACGAGAGGAACCACAGGTACGGACCACTGGCTCAATACTAGTTCGAACGGACTATGGTATGACGCTACGTCCGCTGGATTATGCCTGAACGCCTCTAAGGTCGTATCCAATCCGAGCTGATAGCGCTTCTTATACCCATTAGGTGGTCGTAAGCTAGCGGGCCTAACAACCCTCCGAGAACCGTCCGTGCTGTCCATTGGCACACTGGCGTCTCATCCCCGCTTACTACTAGGCCGCAAAGGGCGGGTTCGCGCTGCACGTGTTAGTACCATACATGTTGGGAACACCGGTGGACGAGCTTGCCGACTGTGGATATCACTAGTTTCGACACCTACGACCGCCCGCAAACGACGGGACTACAGGCTGGGAGCTTCAAGTTGTAGAGATGCGTTCGCATCGATCCTCTCAGGCGACCCATGCTTGGTGGTTAGTGCTTGCGCGTGCGCGCCCCGTGTGTGCTGGAATTGGCCAACCAGTGCACATTGGTGGTGCGTACCGTGACTTGCACCATGTGACGAGAGTGTTGAAGAACACTGTGTGGTGACTCTATGCCTATGTGATGGGGTGCTTGTAACACACGACCGAACCGACGGCTCGTTGGATGGTCACGACAGTGTGGTGCAGGTGCGCCCATGTGTAACGAATACATTGAGTGCCGTTGGAGGTTAGCGGTTGGTTGGTTGCATGCTACAACTTCGCGTTGTACATGGGCTGGCCGCTGCGCTTCCTTCGGGTTGCCACTTGATGTTGATAGGGTTGATGTATTGTGTTCGTTGACTTTTGGTTCATTCCAAAAGTCTTCGGACTTAGATAATTTTACAAGTGTCGGCGCTCTCGGACCGAAAATAAGAAGACAACTAAGAAGAAAAAGAGAAAGAAGCTAATAGTGGAAAGTATTCTTCTTCAAAGAAGGAACAAAAATTTTACAAGTGTTGAAAAATTTCCTAAGTCCAAAAAATTTTCTAAGTCCAGAAAATTTTCTAAGTCCCACAAAATGGAACATGATGAAGAAGATACAGAAGTTGAAAATTTTTCTAAGTCCAAAAAATTTTCTAAGTCCAGAAAATTTTCTAAGTCCAAAGTGTTGAAACAATTTCCAAAGGCCCATAGGTTGCACTGAATTTTCCTAAGTTGGCCACAAGTACCCATGAGGTATCGAGAAGGTTCACCCGAAGGACATAATATGTCCCAAAGTACCGATAGAGTACCCACAAATAGCACCGCGTTGGCCTAAGTTGGCCAAAAGTACCGATAGAGTACCCACAAATAGCACCGAGTTGGCCTAAGTTGGCCAAAAGTACCGATAGAGTACCCACAAATAGCACCGAATGGGCCTAAGTTGGCCAAAAGTACCGATAGAGTACCCACAAGAAGCACAGAGTTGGCCTAAGTTGGCCAAAAGTACCGATAGAGTACCCACAAATAGCACCCAGTTGGCCTAAGTTGGCCAAAAGTACCGATAGAGCACCCACAAGTAGCACCCAATTGGCCTATGTTGGCCAAAAGTACCGATAGAGTACCCCCAAATAGCACCGAATGGGCCTAAGATGGCCAAAAGTACCGATAGAGTACCCACAAAGAGCACCCAATTGGCCTAAGTTGGCCAAAAGTACCGATAGAGTACCCACAAATAGCACCGAATGGGCCTAACATGGCCAAAAGTACCGATAGAGTACCCACAAATAGCACCGCGTTGGCCTAAGTTGGCCAAAAGTACCGATAGAGTACCCACAAGTAGCACTGAGTTGGCCTAAGTTGGCCAAAAGTACCGATAAAGCACCCACAAATAGCACCCAGTTGGCCTAAGTTGGCCAAAAGTACCGATAGAGTACCCACAAATAGCACCCGATTGGCCTAAGTTGGCCAAAAGTACCGATAGAGTACCCACAAATAGCACCCAGTTGGCCTAAGTTGGCCAAAAGTACCGATAGAGTACCCACAACGAGCACCCCATGGGCCTAAGTTGGCCAAAAGTACCGATAGAGTACCCACAAATAGCACCGAATGGGCCTAACATGGCTAAAAGTACCGATAGAGTACCCACAAAAAGCACCCAATTGGCCTAAGTTGGCCAAAAGTACCGACAAGAAGCACCAAAGAGGCCCGAGTAGAGCGAAATGTGGGCCAAATTGAACATTTGAAAATTTTTACAAGTCCAAAAAATTTTCTAAGTCCAGAAAATTTTCTAAGTCCAAAGAGTTGGACAAATTTCCTTAGGCCCAAAGGTTGCACTGAATGTTCCTAAGTTGGCCATCAGTACCCATGAAGTATCGCGAAGGTTCACCCGAAAGACACAATACGCCCTAAAGTACCCACAGAGTACCCACAAGTTGCACCCAATTGGCCTAAGTTGGCCAAAAGTACCGACAAGTAGCACCATAGAGGCCCGAGTAGAGCGAAATGTGGGCCAAAGTACCGAGTAGTTGCAACAAATGCCCAAATGGATACCAAAATGTGGTACCAAGCACCTAACTGTTGCAACAAATGCTAGCTTTCTGACCAAAAGCTGTGGGTCAATTTCGTAGAAGAACCGCCTAGGCGAAAAGGCAAAAATCGCCGAAGCTGGCCCGCTCGCAGAGCTCGCGGGCCAGGAGATACTCATAGGGCGATTTACTAGAGTGGGGAACTTGAGAATTTTTGTGTCCGAGACTTTGGGCAACTTCGCGGCCGCCCCCTTAAAGTAAAAGATTTTCTCTGGGTGCCTAAAATTCGCAATTCCCGCAAAGTCGGGAAGACGTTAAAGTTTTTGCCCAAAAAATGGCCATCGATTTAAGGTGATTTTCCAATAAGAAAATGCTTCCTATTTTGAACTTTTTCGAATATTTCCTAAACTAAGCGTCGGAGCACATGGCCGTGGAGGAACTTTTGGTAGCTTTTGGCAAGGGCTATCGGATGAAATAATAAGAAAGGCCATCAGAGCGATATTGGATTAATGCGGGCTCATAAACGCACCTGAGAAGTGAAAATTGGTACCTTGCACGCAGGATGCAAGAAATGCTTGAGTGTTAACCATCATCGGTACCAAGTACCTAGGTTATATCGAGTGCGTAGATGGAAGTCGGTACCAAAGGGAAACCTTCCTAGGCTAGGTGCACGCAAGTGAGTATGGATCGATCAGTAGAAAGATGGGAAGCCCAAGGAAACCTTCCTAGGCTAGGTGCACGCAAGTGAGTATGGATCGATCAGTAGAAAGATGGGAAGCCCAAGGAAACCTTCCTAGGCTAGGTGCACGCAAGTGAGTATGGATCGATCAGTAGAAAGATGGGAAGCCATAGGAAACCTTCCTAGGCTAGGTGCACGCAAGTGAGTATGGATCGATCAGTAGAAAGATGGGAAGCCATAGGAAACCTTCCTAGGCTAGGTGCACGCAAGTGAGTATGGATCGATCAGTAGAAAGATGGGAAGCCCAAGGAAACCTTCCTAGGCTAGGTGCACGCAAGTGAGTATGGATCGATCAGTAGAAAGATGGGAAGCCATAGGAAACCTTCCTAGGCTAGGTGCACGCAAGTGAGTATGGATCGATCAGTAGAAAGATGGGAAGCCATAGGAAACCTTCCTAGGCTAGGTGCACGCAAGTGAGTATGGATCGATCAGTAGAAAGATGGGAAGCCATAGGAAACCTTCCTAGGCTAGGTGCACGCAAGTGAGTATGGATCGATCAGTAGAAAGATGGGAAGCCATAGGAAACCTTCCTAGGCTAGGTGCACGCAAGTGAGTATGGATCGATCAGTAGAAAGATGGGAAGCCCAAGGAAACCTTCCTAGGCTAGGTGCACGCAAGTGAGTATGGATCGATCAGTAGAAAGATGGGAAGCCATAGGAAACCTTCCTAGGCTAGGTGCACGCAAGTGAGTATGGATCGATCAGTAGAAAGATGGGAAGCCATAGGAAACCTTCCTAGGCTAGGTGCACGCAAGTGAGTATGGATCGATCAGTAGAAAGATGGGAAGCCGAAGGGAAACCTTCCTAGGCTAGGTGCACGCAAGTGAGTATGGATCGATCAGTAGAAAGATGGGAAGCCATAGGAAACCTTCCTAGGCTAGGTGCACGCAAGTGAGTATGGATCGATCAGTAGAAAGATGGGAAGCCATAGGAAACCTTCCTAGGCTAGGTGCACGCAAGTGAGTATGGATCGATCAGTAGAAAGATGGGAAGCCCAAGGAAACCTTCCTAGGCTAGGTGCACGCAAGTGAGTATGGATCGATCAGTAGAAAGATGGGAAGCCATAGGAAACCTTCCTAGGCTAGGTGCACGCAAGTGAGTATGGATCGATCAGTAGAAAGATGGGAAGCCATAGGAAACCTTCCTAGGCTAGGTGCACGCAAGTGAGTATGGATCGATCAGTAGAAAGATGGGAAGCCATAGGAAACCTTACTAGGCTAGGTGCACGCAAGTGAGTATGGATCGATCAGTAGAAAGATGGGAAGCCATAGGAAACCTTCCTAGGCTAGGTGCACGCAAGTGAGTATGGATCGATCAGTAGAAAGATGGGAAGCCATAGGAAACCTTCCTAGGCTAGGTGCACGCAAGTGAGTATGGATCGATCAGTAGAAAGATGGGAAGCCCAAGGAAACCTTCCTAGGCTAGGTGCACGCAAGTGAGTATGGATCGATCAGTAGAAAGATGGGAAGCCATAGGAAACCTTCCTAGGCTAGGTGCACGCAAGTGAGTATGGATCGATCAGTAGAAAGATGGGAAGCCATAGGAAACCTTCCTAGGCTAGGTGCACGCAAGTGAGTATGGATCGATCAGTAGAAAGATGGGAAGCCATAGGAAACCTTCCTAGGCTAGGTGCACGCAAGTGAGTATGGATCGATCAGTAGAAAGTGGGAAGCCCAGTACCAAATGCCCTAGTGAAGACCGTAAACGAATATCATGAACCGAGAAGGAGCACCAAATGCCCTAGTGAAGACCGTAAACGAATATCATGAACCGATAAGGAGCACCAAATGCCCTAGTGAAGACCGTAAACGAATATCATGAACCGATAAGGAGCACCAAATGCCCTAGTGAAGACCGTAAACGAATATCATGAACCGATAAGGAGCACCAAATGCCCTAGTGAAGACCGTAAACGAATATCATGAACCGAGAAGTAGCAACGAATGCCTGAAAAAGTACCAAGTCCTCGGTATAGAGTAACGAGAGTTAACCGCCGTGATGTATGCAATGTGGGCAGCCATTGCATGGGTTCTGGACTTGGTTCGCGAATAACTTTTTTGCTAGACATCGGACAAAGTTGACGTGGAAGAACGAAATGTAGCATTTGATGCCACCTATCCAAAACTTTTTCAAGATTGAAGATCCGATCGATACAGCCTGAGTTATAGGCAAAAGTTGGTGCAAAAACGAGCATTTTTAATGGTGAAAAATCGGTACTCCTCGAATAGCTCCTGTTGGAAGCATCGGACCACATGGTCGTGGAGGAACATATTGTAGCGCGCGGTGTCAAGTATCGACACCCAAAACCGCATGTCCGATGGACGGAAAATGACCAAGTTATAGTGAAAACTTGGTTGCACCAAATTCCCGAAGAAGTGCAACGAGAAGGTGAATGCGATGGTTGTTCGTCGAATAGCTCCGGCCACAGACATGGTAGCGATTAGTGGTGCATGGAAGAAATCTAGCCACAAGTGCCATCTACCCATGGCCAGAAGAAAGTGTGGCCATATCTTGGATACCGGCGGAGCTATGGGGCAAATATGGGCCAAAAATGGTGCAAGTTGGACCAAAAATCCGAAAAAGTACCTAGGTAAATGCGATGGTTGTTCGTCGAATAGCTCCGGCCACAGACATGGTAGCGATTAGTGGTGCATGGAAGAAATCTAGCCACAAGTGCCATCTACCCATGGCCAGAAGAAAGTGTGGCCATATCTTGGATACCGGCGGAGCTATGGGGCAAATATGGGCCAAAAATGGTGCAAGTTGGACCAAAAATCCGAAAAAGTACCTAGGTAAATGCGATGGTTGTTCGTCGAATAGCTCCGGCCACAGACATGGTAGCGATTAGTGGTGCATGGAAGAAATCTAGCCACAAGTGCCATCTACCCATGGCCAGAACAAAGTGTGGCCATATCTTGGATACCGGCGGAGCTATGGGGCAAATACGGGCCAACAATGGTGCCAGGTGGACCAAAAATCCGACCAAGTGCGCGAGGCGCTTTCGTGAATAGCTCCGGCCACAGACATGGTAGCGATTAGTGGTGCATGGAAGAAATCTAGCCACAAGTGCCATCTACCCATGGCCAGAAGAAAGTGTGGCCATATCTTGGATACCGGCGGAGCTATGGGGCAAATACGGGCCAACAATGGTGCCAGGTGGACCAAAAATCCGACCAAGTGCGCGAGGCGCTTTCGTGAATAGCTCCGGCCACAGACATGGTAGCGATTAGTGGTGCATGGAAGAAATCTAGCCACAAGTGCCATCTACCCATGGCCAGAAGAAAGTGTGGCCATATCTTGGATACCGGCGGAGCTATGGGGCAAATAAGGGCCAACAATGGTGCCAGGTGGACCAAAAATCCGACCAAGTGCGCGAGGCGCTTTCGTGAATAGCTCCGGCCACAGACATGGTAGCGATTAGTGGTGCATGGAAGAAATCTAGCCACAAGTGCCATCTACCCATGGCCAGAAGAAAGTGTGGCCATATCTTGGATACCGGCGGAGCTATGGGGCAAATATGGGCCAAAAATGGTGCAAGTTGGACCAAAAATCCGAAAAAGTACCTAGGTAAATGCGATGGTTGTTCGTCGAATAGCTCCGGCCAGAGACATGGCAGCGATTAGTGGTGCATGAAAGAAATCTAGCCACAAGTGCCATCTACCCATGGCCAGAAGAAAGTGTGGCCATATCTTGGATACCGGCGGAGCTATGGGGCAAATACGGGCCAACAATGGTGCCAGGTGGACCAAAAATCCGACCAAGTGCGCGAGGCGCTTTCGTGAATAGCTCCGGCCACAGACATGGTAGCGATTAGTGGTGCATGGAAGAAATCTAGCCACAAGTGCCATCTACCCATGGCCAGAAGAAAGTGTGGCCATATCTTGGATACCGGCGGAGCTATGGGGCAAATAAGGGCCAACAATGGTGCCAGGTGGACCAAAAATCCGACCAAGTGCGCGAGGCGCTTTCGTGAATAGCTCCGGCCACAGACATGGTAGCGATTAGTGGTGCATGGAAGAAATCTAGCCACAAGTGCCATCTACCCATGGCCAGAAGAAAGTGTGGCCATATCTTGGATACCGGCGGAGCTATGGGGCAAATACGGGCCAACAATGGTGCCAGGTGGACCAAAAATCCGACCATGTGCGCGAGGCGCTTTCGTGAATAGCTCCGGCCACAGACATGGTAGCGATTAGTGGTGCATGGAAGAAATCTAGCCACAAGTGCCATCTACCCATGGCCAGAAGAAAGTGTGGCCATATCTTGGATACCGGCGGAGCTATGGGGCAAATATGGGCCAAAAATGGTGCAAGTTGGACCAAAAATCCGAAAAAGTACCTAGGTAAATGCGATGGTTGTTCGTCGAATAGCTCCGGCCAGAGACATGGTAGCGATTAGTAGTGCATGGAAGAAATCTAGCCACAAGTGCCATCTACCCATGGCCAGAAGAAAGTGTGGCCATATCTTGGATACCGGCGGAGCTATGGGGCAAATACGGGCCAACAATGGTGCCAGGTGGACCAAAAATCCGACCAAGTGCGCGAGGCGCTTTCGTGAATAGCTCCGGCCACAGACATGGTAGCGATTAGTGGTGCATGGAAGAAATCTAGCCACAAGTGCCATCTACCCATGGCCAGAAGAAAGTGTGGCCATATCTTGGATACCGGCGGAGCTATGGGGCAAATACGGGCCAACAATGGTGCCAGGTGGACAAAAAATCCGACCACGTGGGCGAGGCGCTTTCGTGAATAGCTCCGGCCACAGACATGGTAGCGATTAGTGGTGCATGGAAGAAATCTAGCCACAAGTGCCATCTACCCATGGCCAGAAGAAAGTGTGGCCATATCTTGGATACCGGCGGAGCTATGGGGCAAATATGGGCCTAAAATGGTGCAAGTTGGACCAAAAATCCGAAAAAGTACCTAGGTAAATGCGATGGTTGTTCGTCGAATAGCTCCGGCCACAGACATGGTAGCGATTAGTGGTGCATGGAAGAAATCTAGCCACAAGTGCCATCTACCCATGGCCAGAACAAAGTGTGGCCATATCTTGGATACCGGCGGAGCTATGGGGCAAATACGGGCCAACAATGGTGCCAGGTGGACCAAAAATCCGACCAAGTGCGCGAGGCGCTTTCGTGAATAGCTCCGGCCACAGACATGGTAGCGATTAGTGGTGCATGGAAGAAATCTAGCCACAAGTGCCATCTACCCATGGCCAGAAGAAAGTGTGGCCATATCTTGGATACCGGCGGAGCTATGGGGCACATACGGGCCAACAATGGTGCCAGGTGGACCAAAAATCCGACCAAGTGCGCGAGGCGCTTTCGTGAATAGCTCCGGCCACAGACATGGTAGCGATTAGTGGTGCATGGAAGAAATCTAGCCACAAGTGCCATCTACCCATGGCCAGAAGAAAGTGTGGCCATATCTTGGATACCGGCGGAGCTATGGGGCAAATACGGGCCAACAATGGTGCCAGGTGGACCAAAAATCCGACCAAGTGCGCGAGGCGCTTTCGTGAATAGCTCCGGCCACAGACATGGTAGCGATTAGTGGTGCATGGAAGAAATCTAGCCACAAGTGCCATCTACCCATGGCCAGAAGAAAGTGTGGCCATATCTTGGATACCGGCGGAGCTATGGGGCAAATACGGGCCAACAATGGTGCCAGGTGGACCAAAAATCCGACCAAGTGCGCGAGGCGCTTTCGTGAATAGCTCCGGCCACAGACATGGTAGCGATTAGTGGTGCATGGAAGAAATCTAGCCACAAGTGCCATCTACCCATGGCCAGAAGAAAGTGTGGCCATATCTTGGATACCGGCGGAGCTATGGGGCAAATATGGGCCAAAAATGGTGCAAGTTGGACCAAAAATCCGAAAAAGTACCTAGGTAAATGCGATGGTTGTTCGTCGAATAGCTCCGGCCAGAGACATGGCAGCGATTAGTGGTGCATGATAGAAATCTAGCCACAAGTGCCATCTACCCATGGCCAGAAGAAAGTGTGGCCATATCTTGGATACCGGCGGAGCTATGGGGCAAATACGGGCCAACAATGGTGCCAGGTGGACCAAAAATCCGACCAAGTGCGCGAGGCGCTTTCGTGAATAGCTCCGGCCACAGACATGGTAGCGATTAGTGGTGCATGGAAGAAATCTAGCCACAAGTGCCATCTACCCATGGCCAGAAGAAAGTGTGGCCATATCTTGGATACCGGCGGAGCTATGGGGCAAATACGGGCCAACAATGGTGCCAGGTGGACCAAAAATCCGACCAAGTGCGCGAGGCGCTTTCGTGAATAGCTCCGGCCACAGACATGGTAGCGATTAGTGGTGCATGGAAGAAATCTAGCCACAAGTGCCATCTACCCATGGCCAGAAGAAAGTGTGGCCATATCTTGGATACCGGCGGAGCTATGGGGCAAATATGGGCCAAAAATGGTGCAAGTTGGACCAAAAATCCGAAAAAGTACCTAGGTAAATGCGATGGTTGTTCGTCGAATAGCTCCGGCCAGAGACATGGCAGCGATTAGTGGTGCATGAAAGAAATCTAGCCACAAGTGCCATCTACCCATGGCCAGAAGAAAGTGTGGCCATATCTTGGATACCGGCGGAGCTATGGGGCAAATATGGGCCAAAAATGGTGCAAGTTGGACCAAAAATCCGACCAAGTGCGCGAGGCGCTTTCGTGAATAGCTCCGGCCACAGACATGGTAGCGATTAGTGGTGCATGGAAGAAATCTAGCCACAAGTGCCATCTACCCATGGCCAGAAGAAAGTGTGGCCATATCTTGGATACCGGCGGAGCTATGGGGCAAATATGGGCCAAAAATGGGTAAAATTGTACGGTCCAAAGCCAAGGGTAAATTTTTTTATTCCTCTAATAACTTCTAGCACAGACATTGAATCGGTTGGTGATGTATGGATGAAATGTAGCAAACAGTTGGAACTACCCATAAAATCTTAAAGATTGACGATCCAATGTATAGAACCGGAGTAATGTGCGATACTTGGTGAAAAATCGAGTGAAAAATTAGCTATAAACTGTTTTTGGCCCATAACTCGAATACTAGACATCGGAAGGGGGGGTCGTAGAACGATTTTTTGTTGCCCTATCGATTCCCTATCGAACGAGCAAAAGTTGTTTTTTTGACCAAAAAGGACCCCTACTCTAGTAAAATTGGCCTGATTTTACTAGTCCCCGGTACCCGTACAGGCAAAATGAGCAAAATGCTCAAGTATGAATGGTTTTTGGCCCATAACTCGAATACTAGACGTCGCAGGGGGGTGTCGTGGAACAATTTTTGGTAGCCCTTGAAATTATCTATCGAATGACATATACTTGATTTTTGGCCAAAAAGTTCCCTAGACTAGTAAAAATCGCATCATTTTACTAGAGTCGGGTACCCTGGACGAAAAACCGCTATAGTTGCGGTTTTTGGCTAATAACTCTAATACTAGACGTCGGAGGGGGGTGTCGTGGAACAATTTTTGGTAGCCCTTGAAATTATCTATCGAATGACATATACTTGATTTTTGGCCAAAAAGTTCCCTAGACTAGTAAAAATCGCATCATTTTACTAGAGTCGGGTACCCTGGACGAAAAACCGCTTAAGTTGCGGTTTTTGGCTAATAACTCGAATACTAGACGTCGCAGGGGGGTGTCGTGGAACAATTTTTGGTAGCCCTTGAAATTATCTATCGAATGACATATACTTGATTTTTGGCCAAAAAGTTCCCTAGACTAGTAAAAATCGCATCATTTTACTAGAGTCGGGTACCCTGGACGAAAAACCGCTTAAGTTGCGGTTTTTGGCTAATAACTCGAATACTAGACGTCGCAGGGGGGTGTCGTGGAACAATTTTTGGTAGCCCTTGAAATTATCTATCGAATGACATATACTTGATTTTTTTACCAAAAAGTTCCTAGACTAGTAAAAATCGCATCATTTTACTAGAGTCGGGTACCCTGTACGAAAAACCGCTATAGTTGCGGTTTTTGGCCAATAACTCGAATACTAGACGTCGGAGGGGGGTGCCGTAGAACAATTTTTTGTAGCCCTTGAAATTACCTTTCGAATGATATATAGTGGTTTTTTGGTCAAACAGTGACCCCGAGACTAGTAACCCTCCATACACAAAACCGCCTAAAAAGTTTTGGTTTTGCAAAATTTTGAAAAGTGCGTCAAAAAAATTTTTTCAAAAAGTACCAAATCGTGATCAGAACTCACTATAGACCATAAAAAGTGAAATCCGATGGTCATTTGCAACACTTGGTCAATCGAGAAAAATTTCACTTTTTTACTAGAGTCGGGTACCCTGAACGAAAAATCGCTCAAGTGATGGTTTTTGGCCAATAACTCGAATACTAGACGTCGGAGGGGGGTGCCGTAGAACAATTTTTTGTAGCCCTTGAAATTACCTTTCGAATGATATATAGTGGTTTTTTGGTCAAACAGTGACCCCGAGACTAGTAACCCTCCATACACAAAACCGCCTACAAAAACTTTGTTTTGAAAAATTTTGAAAAGTTCAAAAAAATTTTTTTTTCAAAAACTACTAAAACGTGATAAGAACTTACTATAGACCATGAAAAGTGATATCCGATGATAATTTGCAAAAGTTGGTAACTAGTAAAAAATTTCACTTTTTTACTAGAGTCGGTGCAACGAGAAAAAAAAAGTCCGTGATGGAGAAAAATGGCACGTTTTCCACGCCTGTACGCTTTCGTTTTCTATATAGGGGGTAGGTGAGCCAGAAGCATGAATTTGACTGAGTACGTATCTTTATGAATTGGGCCCTTCTAAATCGATTGAGACTACCCCCAGGACGATCGGACGACTGCTTCTGGCTCAAAATGTGGTTTTTAGATTTTGATCGTCAATTATGAGAGAAAAAATCGATTAGAAGTAAAGATACGAAATGCTTGGTCTAAGTTGGGAAACGACTTCGGATATTTGTTGGACGTTGTCGTAGAAGGTCCGAGGACCAAGGAAAAGTGATTTCCAAGTGGATTTATGCACTATTAGTCGATGGTAAGATGTGAAATTAGTAGAACTTACCATACAGTTTGCGAAGTTGAAGCAATCGGTTGGTGAATATGGTACTGTCTGTCCAATTTGGTGGTTCGGAATGAGTGAAACGATGTTGATGATGGATAGACGTTCCGATTGCCCCCGATCGGGGAACATATAGTGGTCTTTAAGGTCCAAGTACCTATGTTTTGGTAAGCAGAACTGAGAGTTAAAGGATGAAAGTCGGCCATTCCTAATATCATCCTATCGGTGGTTCGCGAGTTGTTTGAGGACCGGAGCAGCTCGCGATGAAACGGTCCTAGGGTATTGGTTATCCATCCAAGGAAGAGTAAATGCGATCCTAGATGTGTGTCGTTGGCCGTTCTACCGGTATCGCCTATCGATGAGATATCGACGGGCATGCCTTACTCGAAAGTTGAATTCTAGGATCGATGGTCAAACAGACCTATGAGCGATAAACCAAACTGAACACGTATTGATGTCGGCTTTTCCTATCATTTGATGCCGCAGGTTGTTTAGGGACCGGAGCAACTTGCGGCCGAGACGGTCCCCGGGGGTTTCTTTCTCCAAGGAGTGGAAACTATTAAGCAAGAGTTGTAGCAAGATACGATCCTCTGATGTGTCGTTGGCCGTTCATGCGGTATCGCCTGTCGATGAGATATCGATGGGCATGCCTTACTCTACCGACCTTCTAATTGAGAGTATTAATCAGGGATCGATGGTCAAACAAGACCAATGAGCGATAAACCAAACTGAACACGTATTGATGTCGGCTTTTCCTATCATTTGATGCCGCAGGTTGTTTAGGGACCGGAGCAGCTTGCGGCCGAGACGGTCCCCGGGGGTTTCTTTCTCCAAGGAGAAGAAACGATTAAGCAAAAGTTGTAGCAAGATACGATCCTCTGATGTGTCGTTGGCCGTTCAAGCGGTATCGCCTGTCGATGAGATATCGATGGGCATGCCTTACTCTCCCGACTGGATTACTGAGAGTTTAATCAGGGATCGATGGTCAAACAGACCAATGAGCGATAAACCAAACTGAACACATATTGATGTCGGCATTTCCTATCATTTGTCGCAGGTTGTTTAGGGACCGGAGCAGCTTGCGACCGAGACGGTCCCCGGGGGTTTCTTTCTCTAAGGAGTGGAAACGATTAAGCAAAAGTCGTAGCAATAATCGATCACCTGATGTGTCGTTGGCCGTTCTTGCGGTATCGCCTGTCGATGAGATATCGATGGGCATGCCTTACTCTCCTGACTGTTTAATTGAGAGTTATAATCAGGGATCGATGGTCAAAAAGACCTATGAGCGATAAACCAAACTGAACACGTATTGATGTCGGCATTTCCTATCATTTGTCGCAGGTTGTTTGGGGACCGGAGCAGCTTGCGACCGAGACGGTCCCTTCCCGAAAGATGGTGAACCGAGTCGTCTGGCGTAAAAACCGGACGACTCGAAAGGGCTTGACCCTTTCAAGTGAGCGATAATCACATTCTACGCTCAGTTCGACAGCTACAAGGCAATCACTCGCTATGTTCAGAGCTAATACATGCAACATGCCGGCATTGTTTCCACCGACGCATGGATTCAAGACTGGTGCACTTATTAGTTAAACCGTTCGCCTCCGGGTGTTTCGAGTTCAAGTCTGGATGAGGATTGTTCTTGCTGGTAATAGCTTGAGCCCCTGAATAAGGGGTCGAAGCGTGCATCTTGAGACCATGTACAACATATTACCAAATCGGCACCATGGGTTCGGGTGCAAGTGATGTAACCGTGAAAGATGTTGAGCAGCCCAACATCGGTTTACACACGCATAATAGGAAGGCAGCGCTGTCGACTGGTCAGTCGTGTAAGAAGTGTGCATTATCGATCACAAATATATTGGTGATCTGTAGGTTGCGCATACACCATGCCCGGTGTAAAGTGCCGTGGTCCCCCCCGGGGGGCTGCATCAAACCGTTCGCCACGCGAACTACCCAATGGAACGAACTCGATGCATTTAATAAGAAGAAGAGATGATAATGAAACACGGTCGATTTAAGAGTTGAAAACGTTGAAATGCCTATAAGCAAGTCTTAAGTTGGTGGTGACCGTTACGCCCCAACAAATTGGTGCCTTACCCTACACCAAAGAGCCATTCAACATGGTTCAAGTGAGCGATAATCACGCTCTACGCTCAGTATGACAGCTGCAAGGCAATCACTCGCTAAGTTCAGAGCTAATACATGCAACACGCCGGCATTGTTTCCACCGACGCATGGATTCAAGACTGGTGCACTTATTAGTTAAACCGTTCGCCTCCGGGTGTTTCGAGTTCAAGTCTGGATGAGGATTGTTCTTGCTGGTAATAGCTTGAGCCCCTGAATAAGGGGCCGAAGCGTACATCTTGAGTAAATGTACAACATATTACCAAATCGGCACCGTGGGTTCTGGTGCAAGTGATGTAACCGTGAAAGATGTTGAGCAGCCCAACATCGGTTTACACACGCATAATAGGAAGGCAGCGCTGTCGACTGGTCAGTCGTGTAAGAAGTGTGCATTATCGATCTCCAATATATGAGCTCAGTATGACAGCCCAATTGGTAATCCTCGGGACCTCCAGAAAGGAAGCTGGATGAGGATTACCAAATCGAAAGTTGATAAGTGTAGTGGTACCACTTAGTCAACTTGTATCCCGAAAGATGGTGAACCGAGTCGTCTGGCGTAAAAACCGGACGACTCGAAAGGGCTTGACCCTTTCAAGTGAGCGATAATCACATTCTACGCTCAGTTCGACAGCTACAAGGCAATCACTCGCTAAGTTCAGAGCTAATACATGCAACACGCCGGCATTGTTTCCACCGACGCATGGATTCAAGACTGGTGCACTTATTAGTTAAACCGTTCGCCTCCGGGTGTTTCGAGTTCAAGTCTGGATGAGGATTGATCTTGCTGGTAATAGCTTGAGCCCCTGAATAAGGGGTCGAAGCGTACATCTTGAGACCATGTACAACATATTACCAAATCGGCACCATGGGTTCGGGTGCAAGTGATGTAACCGTGAAAGATGTTGAGCAGCCCAACATCGGTTTACACACGCATAATAGGAAGGCAGCGCTGTCGACTGGTCAGTCGTGTAAGAAGTGTGCATTATCGATCTCCAATATATGAGCTCAGTATGACAGCCCAATTGGTAATCCTCGGGACCTCCAGAAAGGAAGCTGGATGAGGATTACCAAATCGAAAGTTGATTAGTGTAGTGGTACCACTTAGTCAACTTGTATCCCGAAAGATGGTGAACCGAGTCGTCTGGCGTAAAAACCGGACGACTCGAAAGGGCTTGACCCTTTCAAGTGAGCGATAATCACATTCTACGCTCAGTTCGACAGCTGCAAGGCAATCACTCGCTAAGTTCAGAGCTAATACATGCAACATGCCGGCATTGTTTCCACCGACGCATGGATTCAAGACTGGTGCACTTATTAGTTAAACCGTTCGCCTCCGGGTGTTTCGAGTTCAAGTCTGGATGAGGATTGTTCTTGCTGGTAATAGCTTGAGCCCCTGAATAAGGGGCCGAAGCGTACATCTTGAGTAAATGTACAACATATTACCAAATCGGCACCGTGGGTTCTGGTGCAAGTGATGTAACCGTGAAAGATGTTGAGCAGCCCAACATCGGTTTACACACGCATAATAGGAAGGCAGCGCTGTCGACTGGTCAGTCGTGTAAGAAGTGTGCATTATCGATCTCCAATATATGAGCTCAGTATGACAGCCCAATTGGTAATCCTCGGGACCTCCAGAAAGGAAGCTGGATGAGGATTACCAAATCGAAAGTTGATTAGTGTAGTGGTACCACTTAGTCAACTTGTATCCCGAAAGATGGTGAACCGAGTCGTCTGGCGTAAAAACCGGACGACTCGAAAGGGCTTGACCCTTTCAAGTGAGCGATAATCACATTCTACGCTCAGTTCGACAGCTACAAGGCAATCACTCGCTATGTTCAGAGCTAATACATGCAACATGCCGGCATTGTTTCCACCGACGCATGGATTCAAGACTGGTGCACTTATTAGTTAAACCGTTCGCCTCCGGGTGTTTCGAGTTCAAGTCTGGATGAGGATTGATCTTGCTGGTAATAGCTTGAGCCCCTGAATAAGGGGTCGAAGCGTACATCTTGAGACCATGTACAACATATTACCAAATCGGCACCATGGGTTCGGGTGCAAGTGATGTAACCGTGAAAGATGTTGAGCAGCCCAACATCGGTTTACACACGCATAATAGGAAGGCAGCGCTGTCGACTGGTCAGTCGTGTAAGAAGTGTGCATTATCGATCACAAATATATTGGTGATCTGTAGGTTGCGCATACACCATGCCCGGTGTAAAGTGCCGTGGTCCCCCCCGGGGGGCTGCATCAAACCGTTCGCCACGCGAACTACCCAATGGAACGAACTCTATGCATTTAATAAGAAGAAGAGATGATAATGAAACACGGTCGATTTAAGAGTTGAAAACGTTGAAATACCTATAAGCAAGTCTTAAGTTGGTGGTGACCGTTACGCCCCAACAAATTGGTGCCTTACCCTACACCAAAGAGCCATTCAACATGGTTCAAGTGAGCGATAATCACGCTCTACGCTCAGTATGACAGCTGCAAGGCAATCACTCGCTAAGTTCAGAGCTAATACATGCAACACGCCGGCATTGTTTCCACCGACGCATGGATTCAAGACTGGTGCACTTATTAGTTAAACCGTTCGCCTGCGGGTGTTTCGAGTTCAAGTCTGGATGAGGATTGTTCTTGCTGGTAATAGCTTGAGCCCCTGAATAAGGGGCCGAAGCGTACATCTTGAGAGTAAATGTACAACATATTACCAAATCGGCACCGTGGGTTCTGGTGCAAGTGATGTAACCATGAAAGATGTTGAGCAGCCCAACATCGGTTTACACACGCATAAGGGGTTTATTGTTATCTGTAGGTTGCGCATACACCATACCCGGTGTAAAGTGCCGTGGTCCCCCAGGGGGCTGCATCAAAACGTTCGCCATGCGAACTACCCAATGGAACGAACTCGATGTATTGAAAGAGATGAACAATTAATAGCGAGAATAGGGGCCCGGAAGCAATTCCGCGGCCCTACGGTCGATTCAAGAGTTGAAACGTTGTACAATCGTGGATAGCACCTAGTGCTAATATGGTGAGAGATAATGTGTGAGGAAATTTAGTTTCCTAAAGTTTAGTTAGTGGTTTCCGTTGTGCCCTAACAAACTTAAAGTTGGTGGTGACCGTTACACCCCAACAAATTGGTGCCTTACCCAACACCAAAGAGCCATTCCATATGGTTCTAGAGAGAGAGAGTTGTGTGGAAATTTATTTCCCACTAAGCGAGTGTGTGTCTGTAGTGGAACGAATTCTGGTTGATCCTACCAGTAATATACGCTTGTCTCAAAGGTTAAGCCATGCATGTCTAAGTACAAACATAAATGAATGTGAAACCGCATAAGGCTCAGTATAACAGCTATAATTCACAAGATCATCCTACCACTAGTTACTTGGATAACTGTGGAAAATCCAGAGCTAATACATGCAACATGCCGGGACTGTTGCCCTCGCGGGTAGCTGAACTGGTGCACTTATTAGTTAAACCAATCGCCTCCGGGCGGCTTGAGTTGAAGTCTGGATAAGGACGCAGATCGTATGGTCGCTTGTCGACTGACGACAGATCTTTCAAATGTCTGCCCTATCAACTATTGATGGTAGTGTAGAGGACTACCATGGTTGCGACGGGTAACGGGGAATCAGGGTTCGATTCCGGAGAGGGAGCCTGAGAAATGGCTACCACATCCAAGGAAGGCAGCAGGCGCGTAAATTACCCAATCCCAGTACGGGGAGGTAGTGACGAGAAATAACAATATGGACCTCTCTAACGATGGTCCATAATTGGAATGAGTTGAGTATAAATCCTTCAACAAGGATCAAGTGGAGGGCAAGTCTGGTGCCAGCAGCCGCGGTAATTCCAGCTCCACTAGCGTATATTAAAGTTGTTGCGGTTAAAACGTTCGAAGTTGATTGCCCGTCCAGACACGTGACCGCCACGGGCGCCCGGTTACACGCCGGGGCCGTTCGTGCGCGCGCTCACGGCTGCGACTCACAATGGTGTACTTGGGCGTTACTCTGTGAACGAGTACCGTGCTACCGGTTAACTCCGGCACGGGCTCCTCATGGTGCTCAAGATACTCACATTTACCTTGAACAAATTAGAGTGCTCAAAGCAGGCTAAGACAAAGCGTCCGGCCCCCCCGTGGGGTTGGCGTTGGCCGAGAATAATCTTGCATGGAATAATGGAATATGACCTCGGTTTATACGATTTCGTTGGTTTGTCAGAAACCTAGAGGTAATGATTAACAGAAGTAGTTGGGGGCATTGGTATTACGGCGCGAGAGGTGAAATTCGTAGACCGTCGTAGGACCAACTGAAGCGAAAGCGTTTGCCATGGATGCTTTCTTTAATCAAGAACGAAAGTTAGAGGATCGAAGGCGATTAGATACCGCCCTAGTTCTAACCGTAAACGATGCCAATTAGCAATTGGGAGACGCTACCCCTATTCGGTGCTCTCAGTCGCTTCCGGGAAACCAAAATCGGGTTCCGGGGGAAGTATGGTTGCAAAGTTGAAACTTAAAGGAATTGACGGAAGGGCACCACAAGAAGTGGAGCTTGCGGCTTAATTTGACTCAACACGGGAAAATTTACCAGGTCCAAACTTATCGAGGTAAGACAGATTGATAGCTCTTTCTCAAATTTAAGGGTAGTGGTGCATGGCCGTTCTTAGTTCGTGGAATGATTTGTCTGGTTAATTCCGATAACGAACGTGACTCAAACATGCTAACTAGAACGCTGTCAGCAGTGCGCCTCCGGGCGCACCTGACGTTACAGCCGGGCGGCGCCTTCACGGGCGGTCGTCGGCTACGTTTGCCCTGCTTAGCGGGACAACTTGTGTTTAGCAAGCTGAGAATGAGCGATAACAGGTCCGTGATGCCCTTAGATGTTCTGGGCTGCACGCGTGCTACAATGTGGGTCGCAGCGTGTTCTCGCCAATAGGCGCCCCCATTCCGAGAGGAACGGGAAATCACTAAAATGCCCATCTAGTCGGGATTGGGGACTGCAACGGTCCCCATGAACCTGGAATTTCTAGTAAGCACTAGTCATTAGCTAGTGCTGATTACGTCCCTGCCCTTTGTACACACCGCCCGTCGCTACTACCGATGGATTATTTAGTGAGGTTTCTGGAGGCTTACCTTCCGCGGTTCCTTCGTGAGCTGCAGCTGGCATGGCTGAAGTTGACCGAACTTGATGATTTAGAGGAAGTAAAAGTCGTAACAAGGTTTCCGTAGGTGAACCTGCGGAAGGATCATTACTGATGATCGTCCGCGAGTGACCAACCATGGGCTGCCTTCGGTGTAGCTCGGTCGCTCGCTTGCTATGTGTCAGAATTTGTTGAAAGCCAACTCGTTCGTTGTACACTTTGATGGGTGACCATCACTGTGTCTCCGTGCCGAGCTAGATCTCCCCTAGCCGTAAGGCACTTGAACGCCCCTTCGACGACGAGTTGCATGTGTGTGGTATGTGTCAGAATCTGGTGAAGCTTTCTGCATGTGATGTGCCTTGTGTGGATCCGTGGCCATTGCATTGTGTCTGGTGCTTAGATACCCAGACACTTAGAACGCTTGCGCGGAAAGCAAACTCGATCGTTGTACACTTTGATGGGTGACCATCACTGTGTCTCCGTGCCGTGCTAGATCCCCCCTAGCCGTAAGGCACTTTGAACGCCCCTTCGACGACGAGTTACAAGAGTGTGGTATGTGTCAGAATCTGGTGAAGCTTTCTGCATGTGATGTGCCTTGTGTGGATCCGTGGCCATTGCATTGTGTCTGGTGTGTAGGTACCCAGACACTTAAGCAAACTCGATCGTTGTACACTTTGATGGGCGAGCATCACTGTGTCTCCGTGCCGTGTAAGAGCTCCCCTGGCCATCAGGCACTTGAAAGGTCCTTGGACGACGAGTTACAATAGTGGTGTGTTAGATACGTCAGATTACGGTGTCTACTACTGTGCAATACGTATCCGGCTACGGCACGGAACGAACGGGAACTGTGGTGCAGACAAACAAGAGTTAAGCCTATTAGTCATTAACTCTAAGGACGGGGCCATGGGGCGGTACACAAAGGATACGGATGAGCGAGTATGCAGGCCCAATACTCAATAGCTCGATCCGATCCAAGCACATGAGTTGACTGCGGCGTCAGGTTAACCAATGTGCTAGATTCTATTTGGCCAGTAGAATCTTGTGTCTTATGCGATTTGATACCAAGACACCAGAACGAAAGTTAGTTGAAGAGTTATTAAACTCTTATGAAGTATGGTTGTGCAATCACAACTTATGACTTTAACCTATAAAGTGGATATGGACTTGCAATTATAACATGGAATCTCTACACACCCCATGAGCTCGATCCAATCCACGCACACGAGTTGCCTGAGTAGCGACAGGTATACCGATGTGCAATACGTATCCGGCCACGGCACGGAACGAACGGGAACTGTGGTGCAGACATACAAAGAGTTAAGCCTATTAGTCATTAACTCTAAGGACGGGGCCATGGGGCGGTACGCAAAGGATACGGATGAGCGAGTATGCAGGCCCAATACTCAATAGCTCGATCCGATCCAAGCACATGAGTTGACTGCGGCGCCAGGTTAACCAATGTGCTAGATTCTATTTGGCCAGTAGAATCTTGTGTCTTACGCGATTTGATACCAAGACACCAGAACGAAAGTTAGTTGAAGAGTGATTAAACTCTTATGAAGAATGGTTGTGCAATCACAACTTATGACTTTAACCTATAAAGTGGATATGGACTATCAATTATAACATGGGGCACACACCATGTTCTCGATCCAATCCACGCACACGAGTTGCCTGAGTAGCGACAGGTATACCGATGTGCAATACGTATCCGGCCATAGGCACGGAACGAACAGGAACTGTGGTGCAGACATACAAGGGCCATGGGGCGGTACGCAAAGGATACGGATGAGCGAGTATGCAGGCCCAATACTCAATAGCTCGATCCGATCCAAGCACATGAGTTGACTGCGGCGTCAGGTTAACCGATGTGCTAAGAGAGTTGTTCCTGGGCCTTCAAAGTGACTTCAAAACTATCTTAGCGAATGGTGG
>NW_026045146.1:535000-565000 GCF_943734845.2 Anopheles funestus
TGATGGTGGCCGCCCACCCCGTGCCGCTTCTCGTCGTGCCGCTGTTGCTGCTCGGCGAGCAGCATTCCGCCGCTGATTTCGGGCAATCGCAACCGAATTGTCCCGCTGCGATGGTGCCCCGTCTGTTGCGGCCAGCATCTCCCGCTCGGCGTTCCAATCGTCCTGGAGTTCGTCCGTGATGCGTTGTGCAGCCTCACACACACGGCTCCAACGATCGGGGCTCTCCAGGAGACAGCTGAGGATGTTGTCGGGAGACACCGGATCCGACCCGCCAAGAAGCTCCTCTCGCACGGCAGCAAATCGCGGACAGCTAAACACCGCGTGTTCAGCCGTCTCAGCCACACCTGGGCAGCGCTGACAGTCCGGGGATGACGTGAAGCCCATGTTGCACAGGTAGTCACGGAAGAATCCGTGACCGGACAATACCTGTGCTAACTGGAAAGTCACGTCTCCGTGCTTCCGTGACTGCCAGGCCTTGACGTCCGGAATCACACGATGTGCCCAGCGCACGTAACGACTGGCCTCCTCGTTACCCGCATCCGCGTCCCACTGGGCTTGCCAAGCCTGGTATGTACGCTCGCGTTCATCCGCCCGGATCGTTTCACCAGCCTCCGTCCGGTCCTCCTGGTGAAGACGGTGATAAACTCTGCTGTCCTCGTCGATCAGGCGGCAAATCGGGATTAGACCGGCCAGCAGCACCGCCGTCTCACCGCGCACTGTGCGGAACGCTCTGCAGACCCGAATCGCCGTCTTGCGCTGTACTCGACCAACAAGCCTGCGGCATTGCTGTCTTTCCAAGCCTTCCGACCATACTGGGGCTCCGTAGCGAAGGATGGAATCCGCTACAGCCGCCAGCAGGCGGGCTCGAGACGATTTCGGGCCGCTGTGATTCGGCAGAAGCCGTGCCACCGCCTGGGCGACCTTCTCCGCCTTCGCCGTAGCCTTCTCGACGTGAGGGAGCCAGGATAGATGATCCTGGAGCCAGACTCCCAGGTAGCGGATGGACCGGGAGAAGGGAACCACTACACCGCCGATGTTGATGGAGACCGACGGTGGTCTCTTCAGGCTGGAGATGATCGTCATCTCAGTCTTCTCGGGCGCCAGGGAGAGACGGTGACGAGTCAGCCATTCTCCAATCGATGCGACAGCTGCCTCGGCCTTCAAGGCCGCGGCTTCGGGAGTCACCGCCGGGACGAGAAGAACCAAGTCGTCGGCATAACCGACTAGCTCGGTCCCCTGTGGCAGCGACACTCCCAGGACCCCGTCGTACAGCACGTTCCACAAGGTTGGCCCCAGAATGGAGCCCTGCGGAACTCCCGCGCTGATGTGCTGCTCGACGGGTCCCTCACTGGTTTCGATGATTAACCGCCGGTCCTTGAAGTAGCTGCGAATTATCCTACGCAGCGGGGATGGCACGCCTTTCTCACGCAGCACGTTGGCGATGGACTGCCAGGACGCGGTGTTGAACGCGTTGCGGACGTCCAACGCTACCACCATCAGGCAGCGATTGTCTCGCTGGTTAGTCCGGCGGAAGGACTTGGCCGTCCTTCCCATCTCCACAACTCGCTGGATCGCGCTGATGGTGGATCGCCCCTTCCGGAAGCCGTACTGGTGATCCGACAGTCGTGGGGCTTCAGGGTCCTCAAGGTGGAGATTCAACCGGGACAGGATCAGGCGCTCCAACACCTTGCCGAGTGCGTCTAGCATGCACAACGGCCGGTACGAGGAGCTTTCCCCGGGAGGTTTGCCAGGCTTTGGCAGCAGCACCAAGCGCTGCCTCTTCCATGACGAAGGAAACTCGCCACGGTCGAGACAGTCCTGGTACAGACGGCAGAAGACCTCCGGGTACTCCCTGATCGCTGTCTTCACGGCTGCATTGGGGATCCCGTCCAATCCCGGCGCCTTCCGGTTGGCCATGCACGCCACGATGTCCAGCAGCTCTCGCGTGGTGACAGGCATCAGCGACTGCCCATCCTCGACGTCCTCCTCTGCCGGCCACTCGACAGCCGGGTGAGTCGGAAACAGGTCCCCAGAGATGCGTAGCAGCTCCTCCTTGTCAGTCTCGGGAGGCACGTAACTGCCACGAATCCGAGACATGACAGTCCGGTACCCTGCTCCGAACTCGTTCTCCTCCGCCAGTCGGATGAGCTCATCAAACTCAGTGCGCTTGCTGGCCCGAATCGCCTTCTCCATGGCCCGCCTCGCAGTCCGGTGGTGCGCTGCTGCGATGCTGCGCTCCTGCAAATCGACCGTGGCAACCATACGGTCGCGAGCTGCTGCACATTCCTCACGAAGGCGTGTGAGCTCCGGTGTCCACCAGAAGAGGGCTCGATGGGGATCACGGTGCGACGAGGTGATCCGCGCCATCGTTTGGTCGCATGCCCGCAACATGGCATCGACCATCCCCTCCTGGTTTACTGCTCGCTCCTCGAAGTTCGCTGCGCTAAGTGCTGCTCGGAACGCCTCGGCTGAAAACTGCGAAGCCTTCCATCTCCTGCTTGACTGGTGGCCTCGTACCCGCTGCTGGTCGTGCTGCTGCTGTCGCCGGCGATTTTGCTGTTGTTGTTGCCGCCGATGATGCCGCTGCTGCTGCGGTCGCTGGTTCTGGCTTTGGTGCTGCTGCTGACGTTGGAGCTGAGGTGAGGAGGACGGCCCGACGGTGTAAAGGATGTACCGGTGGTCGGAAGCCGTATAAAACCGCGCCAACGAGTCAGGAGCCACTGCCCATGTGTCGGGGCGTGCGATAGTCTCGCTCGCGAACGAGACATCCACGACGCTGGGTGTGGCAACACCGTTCCCGACGAACGTTGGGGTTGTTCCCTGGTTGAGGATCCTCAGCCCAAGCTGCTCGATGGTGTTGAGCAGCGCCTCACCTCGCACGGTGTTCCGCTCGCTTCCCCACTCCTCATGCCAGGCGTTGAAGTCGCCTGCCACTACGACGTGATGGTGGGAAAGTGCCTCCAGTTCGAGCGCCTCAAGAAAATGCTCGAACTCACCGAGAGTCAGTCGTGGAGGAGCATAGCAGCTGACGAAAACAACTCCTCCAATCTGGGCGGCCACCAATCCGGGCGTTGGGCTGCGCCACACACGCTGGATGGGATATGCTCCGGTGGCCACCACGGCCACTGCCCCCGATGAGTCCACTGACCACGTTCCGTTGTTCTCCGGAGGCCGGTACACCTCCGAAAGCAGCAGCACGTCGATCCGCTCAGTCCGAGCGGATTGCAGAACGAAATCCTGTGCGGTGCGTCCACCACCCAGGTTCGCCTGCAACACTCGCAGTTGTTGCCTCACACCTGGCACGGTGCCGGCAGTTGTCCACAGCTCTGGTGACCGATGTTGTGCGGGCCACCACACTTAAGGCATTTGGGCTCCAAAGCGCAGGCTTTCGCCAGATGACCGGTGCTGCCACAGCGGAAGCATTTGCCTCGGTAGTCCGCTTCATTCCGACAGTCCCGCACGATGTGCCCCGTTTCCAGGCACCGCAGACAGCGACGCTGGGAGATCGGACGACGAGGGACCTCATGAGCCACGCTGATGCACTGGCAAAGAGACAGTTTTGCCTCGTACAGCTGCTGCGCCTTTACCAGCGGAAGACGAACACGTGCGCGCTTCGTGCCATCGCTCAGCTCCCAAACTTCACAGAAGGTGATGCCCGGGGCTACTCCAAGCTTAGCCCGAATCGCCTCCTTCACCTCATCAACGGTGGCCAGCGAGTCGACATGGGTGATCAGCAGCTCACCCATCTCAGTCAGCACTCGCACTGCACCCATTTCGCCAATGACACTCTGGATCTTATCCGCGAGTGCCTCACTGTCCGCGCTTCGACTAATGGGGACACGGAGATGATCCTGTGCCGTTCGCCGGCCCATCCCGATAGCCGTGCGGACCTCTTCCAGTTCTGGGGCCGTACGTAGCTTCAGATACACCTGCGTCCAGGTTGTACCTACTGCCGGCGCCACTTCGATGGTGTCTGGACGCACGTTACGGCGAGTCGGCTTTTGTTGACTCTGCTGTTGCTGTTGTCGCGGCTGGCTCTGCTGCTGCACCGTTGGCCGCTGCTGTCGCGTCTGCTGCTGCTGTTGTAACGTTGGCCCCTGCTGTTGCGTCTGCTGCCGTTTCTGCAACGCCGGCCACTGCTGGCGTGTCTGCTGCTGCTGACGCTGCTGGGATGGCTGTTGCTGCCGGATTTGTTGCTGCTGCTGCTGCTGTTGTGATGGCTGCGCCTTACCACGGCGATTGCCACGCTTGCGCTGCACGCGCTTAACCGGCTCACTACTGGCCACCTCTGCCCACGTGCGCTGCTCCTCGGCGATGCTGGCGTAGTAACCCTGAGCAGTCACATTCTTGGCGCCAATCGACTGCAGGATAAGCTCGTTCAGCGCCTGCCGGTCCTTCATGTGTTCTTCCCGAAGCCGCTCTTCACGCTGGCGAGCCTGCTCCTGGACCGCCTGTAGCTCCTGACGAGCACGCTCCTGAACCTGCTGCATATCAATCCGAGCCTGCTCGGCGTTGGCGTCCATACGCTGACGGAGAGCCGAGAGCTCCTGCTGCAGGTCCTGAATTGTCGACAGTAGCTGCTCATTAGTGAGGGAAGTCTCACTCATGAGCTTCCTCAGCTCGACCATCTCCGAGCTAGCTGGCTTCATTGTCGGTAGGGACACTCTAGTCACGGCCACTTTCGCCTCCATAATCTGCGGAAGCTTGGCCGGTCTCACGTCGGATGATTCAGCCCTGGGACGAAGGGATCGCCCAGGTACTGACATTTTCCGCACTTTATGCTGGATTTACTCCCCCTCACGGGAGGACGCCAGCAGCGGACTGCCCGGTGAGAACCACCACAGCAGAAATGGTATTCGAGCAGTAAAATCGTTCAGGGAGGTGGTGTTTCGTCACGTTAGGTCGTTCCACGATTTATCAAGACCGAGCTAGACCCCCAAAAATGCCGAATTGGCCAGGGGGGGTGGAAAATGACCCAGGGGGGGTGGGGGGCTAGATGTAATTGCCCCTCCTGAGCAAAACTCCCGAACACACCAAGCTCCTATCTCCTCTTCTTTCACCCGAAAATGGCGAAAAACCCGAAAATCCACCAAAAATCCGCGATTCCTGATCCGGGGGGGGTGGTGGGTGGGTGGTGGGGGCGCGGAAAAAATTTCAGGGGGTGTGGCAAGTGGTCCCCGAATTTTAGAGCCCAAAACCGGAATTTTTTGCAGCCCGCAAATAATTTTCCGCAGCGTTTTTATGTTTTTCACCTTTCTAACGCCTTAATAAGGAAATCCGGAAAATGCGGGGGGGGTGCTGGAGGTCCGGAAAAAATCCAGGGGGTGCGTCTGGAGGTCCCCGAATTTTCCAGCACAAAACCGGAATTTTCCACTGCACTTGTGTAATTTTCCGGCGAAGTCCAAAATTTAATGCACCTTGATAAGGCCTTAATAAGGCCGGGGGTCACTGAGGGCGATGGGGTGAGGTGGGAGCGGGGGGAAAAATTTTCCCCGAATCGTCTCTCCGTGCTCAACCACCTCCAACACTCACGAAACCGATCAGGCGATAAAAATTTTCCACTTTATAACACACTCAATATTTTGTACCATGGGAAAATGCCGCCTGGGCAGTTCTGTCACCACGTGTTGCAAAAGTGTTTTCCACTTTTTTCAGCACTAAAATCACCGATTTTGATGCGGTTTTTTCACAAAATCACTTCTTTGGCACTCCGCACACGATTTAAAACATATCCGGTCCAAATCCGTTCAAAATTCACTGAGCTGTGAGTGTCCAAAGTTCCCCATACAAAATGTATGGGCACCAAAATATCGTTTTTTGTCGCACTTCCACTGCTCCGATCGACTCGGAAACCGTTTTATCGGCTTCAGCGGCCACAATTTACCTTAAATCAACCTCTTCCGGCAGGAAAAGAGGTGATTTTTTGCACACCTGAACACCGGTTCACTTTGGTGCTCCCGGAGGGGGCAAAAACACAACAAAACTGTATTTGCACAAAAATTGTCGTTTTTTGGCCGAACTTCACTATTTTTGGGTAAATCGGGTGCTCTAAGCACGATTTTGACACTTTTAAAACGATTTTATTACGATTTTCACCAAATTTTCACCACTTCTTGACGGAGCGTTTGTTTACCACATCTTCACTTGTCAGCACCCAGGTGACAATACAGGGATAACTGGCTTGTGGCCGCCAAGCGTTCATAGCGACGTGGCTTTTTGATCCTTCGATGTCGGCTCTTCCTATCATTGTAAAGCAAAATTTACCAAGCGTAGGATTGTTCACCCTTTCAAGGGAACGTGAGCTGGGTTTAGACCGTCGTGAGACAGGTTAGTTTTACCCTACTGGTGTGCATTGTTTGTCGCTATCTTAACGGAATTCCTGTGCAGTACGAGAGGAACCACAGGTACGGACCACTGGCTCAATACTAGTTCGAACGGACTATGGTATGACGCTACGTCCGCTGGATTATGCCTGAACGCCTCTAAGGTCGTATCCAATCCGAGCTGATAGCGCTTCTTATACCCATTAGGTGGTCGTAAGCTAGCGGGCCTAACAACCCTCCGAGAACCGTCCGTGCTGTCCATTGGCACACTGGCGTCTCATCCCCGCTTACTACTAGGCCGCAAAGGGCGGGTTCGCGCTGCACGTGTTAGTACCATACATGTTGGGAACACCGGTGGACGAGCTTGCCGACTGTGGATATCACTAGTTTCGACACCTACGACCGCCCGCAAACGACGGGACTACAGGCTGGGAGCTTCAAGTTGTAGAGATGCGTTCGCATCGATCCTCTCAGGCGACCCATGCTTGGTGGTTAGTGCTTGCGCGTGCGCGCCCCGTGTGTGCTGGAATTGGCCAACCAGTGCACATTGGTGGTGCGTACCGTGACTTGCACCATGTGACGAGAGTGTTGAAGAACACTGTGTGGTGACTCTATGCCTATGTGATGGGGTGCTTGTAACACACGACCGAACCGACGGCTCGTTGGATGGTCACGACAGTGTGGTGCAGGTGCGCCCATGTGTAACGAATACATTGAGTGCCGTTGGAGGTTAGCGGTTGGTTGGTTGCATGCTACAACTTCGCGTTGTACATGGGCTGGCCGCTGCGCTTCCTTCGGGTTGCCACTTGATGTTGATAGGGTTGATGTATTGTGTTCGTTGACTTTTGGTTCATTCCAAAAGTCTTCGGACTTAGATAATTTTACAAGTGTCGGCGCTCTCGGACCGAAAATAAGAAGACAACTAAGAAGAAAAAGAGAAAGAAGCTAATAGTGGAAAGTATTCTTCTTCAAAGAAGGAACAAAAATTTTACAAGTGTTGAAAAATTTCCTAAGTCCAAAAAATTTTCTAAGTCCAGAAAATTTTCTAAGTCCCACAAAATGGAACATGATGAAGAAGATACAGAAGTTGAAAATTTTTCTAAGTCCAAAAAATTTTCTAAGTCCAGAAAATTTTCTAAGTCCAAAGTGTTGAAACAATTTCCAAAGGCCCATAGGTTGCACTGAATTTTCCTAAGTTGGCCACAAGTACCCATGAGGTATCGAGAAGGTTCACCCGAAGGACATAATATGTCCCAAAGTACCGATAGAGTACCCACAAATAGCACCGCGTTGGCCTTAGTTGGCCAAAAGTACCGATAGAGTACCCACAAGTAGCACTGAGTTGGCCTAAGTTGGCCAAAAGTACCGATAGAGTACCCACAAGAAGCACTGAGTTGGCCTAAGTTGGCCAAAAGTACCGATAGAGTACCCACAAATAGCACCCAGTTGGCCTAAGTTGGCCAAAAGTACCGATAGAGCACCCACAAGTAGCACTGAGTTGGCCTAAGTTGGCCAAAAGTACCGATAGAGTACCCACAAATAGCACCCAATTGGCCTAAGATGGCCAAAAGTACCGATAGAGTACCCACAAGAAGCACTGAGTTGGCCTAAGTTGGCCAAAAGTACCGATAGAGTACCCACAAATAGCACCGAGTGGGCCTAACATGGCCAAAAGTACCGATAGAGCACCCACATATAGCACCGAATGGGCCTAACATGGCCAAAAGTACCGATAGAGCACCCACATATAGCACCCCATTGGCCTAAGTTGGCCAAAAGTACCGATAGAGTATCCACAAAGAGCACCCAATTGGCCTAAGTTGGCCAAAAGTACCGATAGAGCACCCACATATAGCACCCCATTGGCCTAAGTTGGCCAAAAGTACCGATAGAGTATCCACAAAGAGCACCCAATTGGCCTAAGTTGGCCAAAAGTACCGATAGAGCACCCACATATAGCACCCCATTGGCCTAAGTTGGCCAAAAGTACCGATAGAGTATCCACAAAGAGCACCCAATTGGCCTAAGTTGGCCAAAAGTACCGCCAAGTAGCACCATAGAGGCCCGAGTAGAGCGAAATGTGGGCCAAATTGAACATTTGAAAATTTTTACAAGTCCAAAAAATTTTCTAAGTCCAGAAAATTTTCTAAGTCCAAAGAGTTGGACAAATTTCCTTAGGCCCAAAGGTTGCACTGAATGTTCCTAAGTTGGCCATCAGTACCCATGAAGTATAGCGAAGGTTCACCCGAAAGACACAATACGCCCTAAAGTACCCACAGAGTACCCACAAGTTGCACCCAATTGGCCTAAGTTGGCCAGAAGTACCGACAAGTACCACCATAGAAGCCCGAGTAGAGCGAAATGTGGGCCAAAGTACCGAGTAGTTGCCACAAATGCCCAAATGGATACCAAAATGTGGTACCAAGTACCTAACTGTTGCAACAAATGCTAGCTTTCTGAGCAAAAGCTGTGGACCAATTTCGTAGAAGAACCGCCTAGGCGAAAAGGCAAAAATCGCCGAAGCTGGCCCGCTCGCAGAGCTCGCGGGCCAGGAGATACTCATAGGGCGATTTACTAGAGTGGGGAACTTGAGAATTTTTGTGTCCGAGACTTTGGGCAACTTCGCGGCCGCCCCCTTAAAGTAAAAGATTTTCTCTGGGTGCCTAAAATTCGCAATTCCCGCAAAGTCGGGAAGACGTTAAAGTTTTTGCCCAAAAAATGGCCATCGATTTAAGGTGATTTTCCAATAAGAAAATGCTTCCTATTTTGAACTTTTTCGAATATTTCCTAAACTAAGCGTCGGAGCACATGGCCGTGGAGGAACTTTTGGTAGCTTTTGGCAAGGGCTATCGGATGAAATAATAAGAAAGGCCATCAGAGCGATATTGGATTAATGCGGGCTCATAAACGCACCTGAGAAGTGAAAATTGGTACCTTGCACGCAGGATGCAAGAAATGCTTGAGTGTTAACCATCATCGGTACCAAGTACCTAGGTTATATCGAGTGCGTAGATGGAAGTCGGTACCAAAGGGAAACCTTCCTAGGCTAGGTGCACGCAAGTGAGTATGGATCGATCAGTAGAAAGATGGGAAGCCCAAGGAAACCTTCCTAGGCTAGGTGCACGCAAGTGAGTATGGATCGATCAGTAGAAAGATGGGAAGCCCAAGGAAACCTTCCTAGGCTAGGTGCACGCAAGTGAGTATGGATCGATCAGTAGAAAGATGGGAAGCCATAGGAAACCTTCCTAGGCTAGGTGCACGCAAGTGAGTATGGATCGATCAGTAGAAAGATGGGAAGCCCAAGGAAACCTTCCTAGGCTAGGTGCACGCAAGTGAGTATGGATCGATCAGTAGAAAGATGGGAAGCCATAGGAAACCTTCCTAGGCTAGGTGCACGCAAGTGAGTATGGATCGATCAGTAGAAAGATGGGAAGCCATAGGAAACCTTCCTAGGCTAGGTGCACGCAAGTGAGTATGGATCGATCAGTAGAAAGATGGGAAGCCATAGGAAACCTTCCTAGGCTAGGTGCACGCAAGTGAGTATGGATCGATCAGTAGAAAGATGGGAAGCCATAGGAAACCTTCCTAGGCTAGGTGCACGCAAGTGAGTATGGATCGATCAGTAGAAAGATGGGAAGCCATAGGAAACCTTCCTAGGCTAGGTGCACGCAAGTGAGTATGGATCGATCAGTAGAAAGATGGGAAGCCATAGGAAACCTTCCTAGGCTAGGTGCACGCAAGTGAGTATGGATCGATCAGTAGAAAGATGGGAAGCCCAAGGAAACCTTCCTAGGCTAGGTGCACGCAAGTGAGTATGGATCGATCAGTAGAAAGATGGGAAGCCATAGGAAACCTTCCTAGGCTAGGTGCACGCAAGTGAGTATGGATCGATCAGTAGAAAGATGGGAAGCCATAGGAAACCTTCCTAGGCTAGGTGCACGCAAGTGAGTATGGATCGATCAGTAGAAAGATGGGAAGCCCAAGGAAACCTTCCTAGGCTAGGTGCACGCAAGTGAGTATGGATCGATCAGTAGAAAGATGGGAAGCCATAGGAAACCTTCCTAGGCTAGGTGCACGCAAGTGAGTATGGATCGATCAGTAGAAAGATGGGAAGCCATAGGAAACCTTCCTAGGCTAGGTGCACGCAAGTGAGTATGGATCGATCAGTAGAAAGATGGGAAGCCATAGGAAACCTTCCTAGGCTAGGTGCACGCAAGTGAGTATGGATCGATCAGTAGAAAGATGGGAAGCCATAGGAAACCTTCCTAGGCTAGGTGCACGCAAGTGAGTATGGATCGATCAGTAGAAAGATGGGAAGCCCAAGGAAACCTTCCTAGGCTAGGTGCACGCAAGTGAGTATGGATCGATCAGTAGAAAGATGGGAAGCCCAAGGAAACCTTCCTAGGCTAGGTGCACGCAAGTGAGTATGGATCGATCAGTAGAAAGATGGGAAGCCATAGGAAACCTTCCTAGGCTAGGTGCACGCAAGTGAGTATGGATCGATCAGTAGAAAGATGGGAAGCCATAGGAAACCTTCCTAGGCTAGGTGCACGCAAGTGAGTATGGATCGATCAGTAGAAAGATGGGAAGCCGAAGGGAAACCTTCCTAGGCTAGGTGCACGCAAGTGAGTATGGATCGATCAGTAGAAAGATGGGAAGCCATAGGAAACCTTCCTAGGCTAGGTGCACGCAAGTGAGTATGGATCGATCAGTAGAAAGATGGGAAGCCCAAGGAAACCTTCCTAGGCTAGGTGCACGCAAGTGAGTATGGATCGATCAGTAGAAAGATGGGAAGCCATAGGAAACCTTCCTAGGCTAGGTGCACGCAAGTGAGTATGGATCGATCAGTAGAAAGATGGGAAGCCCAAGGAAACCTTCCTAGGCTAGGTGCACGCAAGTGAGTATGGATCGATCAGTAGAAAGATGGGAAGCCATAGGAAACCTTCCTAGGCTAGGTGCACGCAAGTGAGTATGGATCGATCAGTAGAAAGATGGGAAGCCATAGGAAACCTTCCTAGGCTAGGTGCACGCAAGTGAGTATGGATCGATCAGTAGAAAGATGGGAAGCCCAAGGAAACCTTCCTAGGCTAGGTGCACGCAAGTGAGTATGGATCGATCAGTAGAAAGATGGGAAGCCATAGGAAACCTTCCTAGGCTAGGTGCACGCAAGTGAGTATGGATCGATCAGTAGAAAGATGGGAAGCCATAGGAAACCTTCCTAGGCTAGGTGCACGCAAGTGAGTATGGATCGATCAGTAGAAAGATGGGAAGCCATAGGAAACCTTCCTAGGCTAGGTGCACGCAAGTGAGTATGGATCGATCAGTAGAAAGATGGGAAGCCATAGGAAACCTTCCTAGGCTAGGTGCACGCAAGTGAGTATGGATCGATCAGTAGAAAGATGGGAAGCCCAAGGAAACCTTCCTAGGCTAGGTGCACGCAAGTGAGTATGGATCGATCAGTAGAAAGATGGGAAGCCCAAGGAAACCTTCCTAGGCTAGGTGCACGCAAGTGAGTATGGATCGATCAGTAGAAAGATGGGAAGCCCAAGGAAACCTTCCTAGGCTAGGTGCACGCAAGTGAGTATGGATCGATCAGTAGAAAGATGGGAAGCCATAGGAAACCTTCCTAGGCTAGGTGCACGCAAGTGAGTATGGATCGATCAGTAGAAAGATGGGAAGCCATAGGAAACCTTCCTAGGCTAGGTGCACGCAAGTGAGTATGGATCGATCAGTAGAAAGATGGGAAGCCATAGGAAACCTTCCTAGGCTAGGTGCACGCAAGTGAGTATGGATCGATCAGTAGAAAGATGGGAAGCCATAGGAAACCTTCCTAGGCTAGGTGCACGCAAGTGAGTATGGATCGATCAGTAGAAAGATGGGAAGCCATAGGAAACCTTCCTAGGCTAGGTGCACGCAAGTGAGTATGGATCGATCAGTAGAAAGATGGGAAGCCATAGGAAACCTTCCTAGGCTAGGTGCACGCAAGTGAGTATGGATCGATCAGTAGAAAGATGGGAAGCCATAGGAAACCTTCCTAGGCTAGGTGCACGCAAGTGAGTATGGATCGATCAGTAGAAAGATGGGAAGCCATAGGAAACCTTCCTAGGCTAGGTGCACGCAAGTGAGTATGGATCGATCAGTAGAAAGATGGGAAGCCATAGGAAACCTTCCTAGGCTAGGTGCACGCAAGTGAGTATGGATCGATCAGTAGAAAGATGGGAAGCCCAAGGAAACCTTCCTAGGCTAGGTGCACGCAAGTGAGTATGGATCGATCAGTAGAAAGATGGGAAGCCCAAGGAAACCTTCCTAGGCTAGGTGCACGCAAGTGAGTATGGATCGATCAGTAGAAAGATGGGAAGCCCAAGGAAACCTTCCTAGGCTAGGTGCACGCAAGTGAGTATGGATCGATCAGTAGAAAGATGGGAAGCCCAAGGAAACCTTCCTAGGCTAGGTGCACGCAAGTGAGTATGGATCGATCAGTAGAAAGATGGGAAGCCATAGGAAACCTTCCTAGGCTAGGTGCACGCAAGTGAGTATGGATCGATCAGTAGAAAGATGGGAAGCCCAAGGAAACCTTCCTAGGCTAGGTGCACGCAAGTGAGTATGGATCGATCAGTAGAAAGATGGGAAGCCATAGGAAACCTTCCTAGGCTAGGTGCACGCAAGTGAGTATGGATCGATCAGTAGAAAGTGGGAAGCCCAGTACCAAATGCCCTAGTGAAGACCGTAAACGAATATCATGAACCGAGAAGGAGCACCAAATGCCCTAGTGAAGACCGTAAACGAATATCATGAACCGATAAGGAGCACCAAATGCCCTAGTGAAGACCGTAAACGAATATCATGAACCGATAAGGAGCACCAAATGCCCTAGTGAAGACCGTAAACGAATATCATGAACCGATAAGGAGCACCAAATGCCCTAGTGAAGACCGTAAACGAATATCATGAACCGAGAAGTAGCAACGAATGCCTGAAAAAGTACCAAGTCCTCGGTATAGAGTAACGAGAGTTAACCGCCGTGATGTATGCAATGTGGGCAGCCATTGCATGGGTTCTGGACTTGGTTCGCGAATAACTTTTTTGCTAGACATCGGACAAAGTTGACGTGGAAGAACGAAATGTAGCATTTGATGCCACCTATCCAAAACTTTTTCAAGATTGAAGATCCGATCGATACAGCCTGAGTTATAGGCAAAAGTTGGTGCAAAAACGAGCATTTTTAATGGTGAAAAATCGGTACTCCTCGAATAGCTCCTGTTGGAAGCATCGGACCACATGGTCGTGGAGGAACATATTGTAGCGCGCGGTGTCAAGTATCGACACCCAAAACCGCATGTCCGATGGACGGAAAATGACCAAGTTATAGTGAAAACTTGGTTGCACCAAATTCCCGAAGAAGTGCAACGAGAAGGTGAATGCGATGGTTGTTCGTCGAATAGCTCCGGCCACAGACATGGTAGCGATTAGTGGTGCATGGAAGAAATCTAGCCACAAGTGCCATCTACCCATGGCCAGAAGAAAGTGTGGCCATATCTTGGATACCGGCGGAGCTATGGGGCAAATATGGGCCAAAAATGGTGCAAGTTGGACCAAAAATCCGAAAAAGTACCTAGGTAAATGCGATGGTTGTTCGTCGAATAGCTCCGGCCACAGACATGGTAGCGATTAGTGGTGCATGGAAGAAATCTAGCCACAAGTGCCATCTACCCATGGCCAGAACAAAGTGTGGCCATATCTTGGATACCGGCGGAGCTATGGGGCAAATATGGGCCAAAAATGGTGCAAGTTGGACCAAAAATCCGAAAAAGTACCTAGGTAAATGCGATGGTTGTTCGTCGAATAGCTCCGGCCACAGACATGGTAGCGATTAGTGGTGCATGGAAGAAATCTAGCCACAAGTGCCATCTACCCATGGCCAGAACAAAGTGTGGCCATATCTTGGATACCGGCGGAGCTATGGGGCAAATACGGGCCAACAATGGTGCCAGGTGGACCAAAAATCCGACCAAGTGCGCGAGGCGCTTTCGTGAATAGCTCCGGCCACAGACATGGTAGCGATTAGTGGTGCATGGAAGAAATCTAGCCACAAGTGCCATCTACCCATGGCCAGAAGAAAGTGTGGCCATATCTTGGATACCGGCGGAGCTATGGGGCAAATACGGGCCAACAATGGTGCCAGGTGGACCAAAAATCCGACCAAGTGCGCGAGGCGCTTTCGTGAATAGCTCCGGCCACAGACATGGTAGCGATTAGTGGTGCATGGAAGAAATCTAGCCACAAGTGCCATCTACCCATGGCCAGAAGAAAGTGTGGCCATATCTTGGATACCGGCGGAGCTATGGGGCAAATATGGGCCAAAAATGGTGCAAGTTGGACCAAAAATCCGAAAAAGTACCTAGGTAAATGCGATGGTTGTTCGTCGAATAGCTCCGGCCAGAGACATGGTAGCGATTAGTAGTGCATGGAAGAAATCTAGCCACAAGTGCCATCTACCCATGGCCAGAAGAAAGTGTGGCCATATCTTGGATACCGGCGGAGCTATGGGGCAAATACGGGCCAACAATGGTGCCAGGTGGACCAAAAATCCGACCAAGTGCGCGAGGCGCTTTCGTGAATAGCTCCGGCCACAGACATGGTAGCGATTAGTGGTGCATGGAAGAAATCTAGCCACAAGTGCCATCTACCCATGGCCAGAAGAAAGTGTGGCCATATCTTGGATACCGGCGGAGCTATGGGGCAAATACGGGCCAACAATGGTGCCAGGTGGACCAAAAATCCGACCAAGTGCGCGAGGCGCTTTCGTGAATAGCTCCGGCCACAGACATGGTAGCGATTAGTGGTGCATGGAAGAAATCTAGCCACAAGTGCCATCTACCCATGGCCAGAAGAAAGTGTGGCCATATCTTGGATACCGGCGGAGCTATGGGGCAAATATGGGCCTAAAATGGTGCAAGTTGGACCAAAAATCCGAAAAAGTACCTAGGTAAATGCGATGGTTGTTCGTCGAATAGCTCCGGCCACAGACATGGTAGCGATTAGTGGTGCATGGAAGAAATCTAGCCACAAGTGCCATCTACCCATGGCCAGAACAAAGTGTGGCCATATCTTGGATACCGGCGGAGCTATGGGGCAAATACGGGCCAACAATGGTGCCAGGTGGACCAAAAATCCGACCAAGTGCGCGAGGCGCTTTCGTGAATAGCTCCGGCCACAGACATGGTAGCGATTAGTGGTGCATGGAAGAAATCTAGCCACAAGTGCCATCTACCCATGGCCAGAAGAAAGTGTGGCCATATCTTGGATACCGGCGGAGCTATGGGGCAAATACGGGCCAACAATGGTGCCAGGTGGACCAAAAATCCGACCAAGTGCGCGAGGCGCTTTCGTGAATAGCTCCGGCCACAGACATGGTAGCGATTAGTGGTGCATGGAAGAAATCTAGCCACAAGTGCCATCTACCCATGGCCAGAAGAAAGTGTGGCCATATCTTGGATACCGGCGGAGCTATGGGGCAAATACGGGCCAACAATGGTGCCAGGTGGACCAAAAATCCGACCAAGTGCGCGAGGCGCTTTCGTGAATAGCTCCGGCCACAGACATGGTAGCGATTAGTGGTGCATGGAAGAAATCTAGCCACAAGTGCCATCTACCCATGGCCAGAAGAAAGTGTGGCCATATCTTGGATACCGGCGGAGCTATGGGGCAAATACGGGCCAACAATGGTGCCAGGTGGACCAAAAATCCGACCAAGTGCGCGAGGCGCTTTCGTGAATAGCTCCGGCCACAGACATGGTAGCGATTAGTGGTGCATGGAAGAAATCTAGCCACAAGTGCCATCTACCCATGGCCAGAAGAAAGTGTGGCCATATCTTGGATACCGGCGGAGCTATGGGGCAAATATGGGCCAAAAATGGTGCAAGTTGGACCAAAAATCCGAAAAAGTACCTAGGTAAATGCGATGGTTGTTCGTCGAATAGCTCCGGCCAGAGACATGGCAGCGATTAGTGGTGCATGAAAGAAATCTAGCCACAAGTGCCATCTACCCATGGCCAGAAGAAAGTGTGGCCATATCTTGGATACCGGCGGAGCTATGGGGCAAATACGGGCCAACAATGGTGCCAGGTGGACCAAAAATCCGACCAAGTGCGCGAGGCGCTTTCGTGAATAGCTCCGGCCACAGACATGGTAGCGATTAGTGGTGCATGGAAGAAATCTAGCCACAAGTGCCATCTACCCATGGCCAGAAGAAAGTGTGGCCATATCTTGGATACCGGCGGAGCTATGGGGCAAATAAGGGCCAACAATGGTGCCAGGTGGACCAAAAATCCGACCAAGTGCGCGAGGCGCTTTCGTGAATAGCTCCGGCCACAGACATGGTAGCGATTAGTGGTGCATGGAAGAAATCTAGCCACAAGTGCCATCTACCCATGGCCAGAAGAAAGTGTGGCCATATCTTGGATACCGGCGGAGCTATGGGGCAAATATGGGCCAAAAATGGTGCAAGTTGGACCAAAAATCCGAAAAAGTACCTAGGTAAATGCGATGGTTGTTCGTCGAATAGCTCCGGCCAGAGACATGGCAGCGATTAGTGGTGCATGAAAGAAATCTAGCCACAAGTGCCATCTACCCATGGCCAGAAGAAAGTGTGGCCATATCTTGGATACCGGCGGAGCTATGGGGCAAATATGGGCCAAAAATGGTGCAAGTTGGACCAAAAATCCGACCAAGTGCGCGAGGCGCTTTCGTGAATAGCTCCGGCCACAGACATGGTAGCGATTAGTGGTGCATGGAAGAAATCTAGCCACAAGTGCCATCTACCCATGGCCAGAAGAAAGTGTGGCCATATCTTGGATACCGGCGGAGCTATGGGGCAAATATGGGCCAAAAATGGGTAAAATTGTACGGTCCAAAGCCAAGGGTAAATTTTTTTATTCCTCTAATAACTTCTAGCACAGACATTGAATCGGTTGGTGATGTATGGATGAAATGTAGCAAACAGTTGGAACTACCCATAAAATCTTAAAGATTGACGATCCAATGTATAGAACCGGAGTAATGTGCGATACTTGGTGAAAAATCGAGTGAAAAATTAGCTATAAACTGTTTTTGGCCCATAACTCGAATACTAGACATCGGAAGGGGGGGTCGTAGAACAATTTTTTGTTGCCCTATCGATTCCCTATCGAACGAGCAAAAGTTGTTTTTTTGACCAAAAAGGACCCCTACTCTAGTAAAATTGGCCTGATTTTACTAGTCCCCGGTACCCGTACAGGCAAAATGAGCAAAATGCTCAAGTATGAATGGTTTTTGGCCCATAACTCGAATACTAGACGTCGCAGGGGGGTGTCATGGAACAATTTTTGGTAGCCCTTGAAATTATCTATCGAATGACATATACTTGATTTTTGGCCAAAAAGTTCCCTAGACTAGTAAAAATCGCATCATTTTACTAGAGTCGGGTACCCTGGACGAAAAACCGCTATAGTTGCGGTTTTTGGCTAATAACTCTAATACTAGACGTCGGAGGGGGGTGTCGTGGAACAATTTTTGGTAGCCCTTGAAATTATCTATCGAATGACATATACTTGATTTTTGGCCAAAAAGTTCCCTAGACTAGTAAAAATCGCATCATTTTACTAGAGTCGGGTACCCTGGACGAAAAACCGCTTAAGTTGCGGTTTTTGGCTAATAACTCGAATACTAGACGTCGCAGGGGGGTGTCGTGGAACAATTTTTGGTAGCCCTTGAAATTATCTATCGAATGACATATACTTGATTTTTGGCCAAAAAGTTCCCTAGACTAGTAAAAATCGCATCATTTTACTAGAGTCGGGTACCCTGGACGAAAAACCGCTTAAGTTGCGGTTTTTGGCTAATAACTCGAATACTAGACGTCGCAGGGGGGTGTCGTGGAACAATTTTTGGTAGCCCTTGAAATTATCTATCGAATGACATATACTTGATTTTTTTACCAAAAAGTTCCTAGACTAGTAAAAATCGCATCATTTTACTAGAGTCGGGTACCCTGTACGAAAAACCGCTATAGTTGCGGTTTTTGGCCAATAACTCGAATACTAGACGTCGGAGGGGGGTGCCGTAGAACAATTTTTTGTAGCCCTTGAAATTACCTTTCGAATGATATATAGTGGTTTTTTGGTCAAACAGTGACCCCGAGACTAGTAACCCTCCATACACAAAACCGCCTAAAAAGTTTTGGTTTTGCAAAATTTTGAAAAGTGCGTCAAAAAAATTTTTTCAAAAAGTACCAAATCGTGATCAGAACTCACTATAGACCATAAAAAGTGAAATCCGATGGTCATTTGCAACACTTGGTCAATCGAGAAAAATTTCACTTTTTTACTAGAGTCGGGTACCCTGAACGAAAAATCGCTCAAGTGATGGTTTTTGGCCAATAACTCGAATACTAGACGTCGGAGGGGGGTGCCGTAGAACAATTTTTTGTAGCCCTTGAAATTACCTTTCGAATGATATATAGTGGTTTTTTGGTCAAACAGTGACCCCGAGACTAGTAACCCTCCATACACAAAACCGCCTACAAAAACTTTGTTTTGAAAAATTTTGAAAAGTTCAAAAAAATTTTTTTTTCAAAAACTACTAAAACGTGATAAGAACTTACTATAGACCATGAAAAGTGATATCCGATGATAATTTGCAAAAGTTGGTAACTAGTAAAAAATTTCACTTTTTTACTAGAGTCGGTGCAACGAGAAAAAAAAAGTCCGTGATGGAGAAAAATGGCACGTTTTCCACGCCTGTACGCTTTCGTTTTCTATATAGGGGGTAGGTGAGCCAGAAGCATGAATTTGACTGAGTACGTATCTTTATGAATTGGGCCCTTCTAAATCGATTGAGACTACCCCCAGGACGATCGGACGACTGCTTCTGGCTCAAAATGTGGTTTTTAGATTTTGATCGTCAATTATGAGAGAAAAAATCGATTAGAAGTAAAGATACGAAATGCTTGGTCTAAGTTGGGAAACGACTTCGGATATTTGTTGGACGTTGTCGTAGAAGGTCCGAGGACCAAGGAAAAGTGATTTCCAAGTGGATTTATGCACTATTAGTCGATGGTAAGATGTGAAATTAGTAGAACTTACCATACAGTTTGCGAAGTTGAAGCAATCGGTTGGTGAATATGGTACTGTCTGTCCAATTTGGTGGTTCGGAATGAGTGAAACGATGTTGATGATGGATAGACGTTCCGATTGCCCCCGATCGGGGAACATATAGTGGTCTTTAAGGTCCAAGTACCTATGTTTTGGTAAGCAGAACTGAGAGTTAAAGGATGAAAGTCGGCCATTCCTAATATCATCCTATCGGTGGTTCGCGAGTTGTTTGAGGACCGGAGCAGCTCGCGATGAAACGGTCCTAGGGTATTGGTTATCCATCCAAGGAAGAGTAAATGCGATCCTAGATGTGTGTCGTTGGCCGTTCTACCGGTATCGCCTATCGATGAGATATCGACGGGCATGCCTTACTCGAAAGTTGAATTCTAGGATCGATGGTCAAACAGACCTATGAGCGATAAACCAAACTGAACACGTATTGATGTCGGCTTTTCCTATCATTTGATGCCGCAGGTTGTTTAGGGACCGGAGCAACTTGCGGCCGAGACGGTCCCCGGGGGTTTCTTTCTCCAAGGAGTGGAAACTATTAAGCAAGAGTTGTAGCAAGATACGATCCTCTGATGTGTCGTTGGCCGTTCATGCGGTATCGCCTGTCGATGAGATATCGATGGGCATGCCTTACTCTACCGACCTTCTAATTGAGAGTATTAATCAGGGATCGATGGTCAAACAAGACCAATGAGCGATAAACCAAACTGAACACGTATTGATGTCGGCTTTTCCTATCATTTGATGCCGCAGGTTGTTTAGGGACCGGAGCAGCTTGCGGCCGAGACGGTCCCCGGGGGTTTCTTTCTCCAAGGAGAAGAAACGATTAAGCAAAAGTTGTAGCAAGATACGATCCTCTGATGTGTCGTTGGCCGTTCAAGCGGTATCGCCTGTCGATGAGATATCGATGGGCATGCCTTACTCTCCCGACTGGATTACTGAGAGTTTAATCAGGGATCGATGGTCAAACAGACCAATGAGCGATAAACCAAACTGAACACATATTGATGTCGGCATTTCCTATCATTTGTCGCAGGTTGTTTAGGGACCGGAGCAGCTTGCGACCGAGACGGTCCCCGGGGGTTTCTTTCTCTAAGGAGTGGAAACGATTAAGCAAAAGTCGTAGCAATAATCGATCACCTGATGTGTCGTTGGCCGTTCTTGCGGTATCGCCTGTCGATGAGATATCGATGGGCATGCCTTACTCTCCTGACTGTTTAATTGAGAGTTATAATCAGGGATCGATGGTCAAAAAGACCTATGAGCGATAAACCAAACTGAACACGTATTGATGTCGGCATTTCCTATCATTTGTCGCAGGTTGTTTGGGGACCGGAGCAGCTTGCGACCGAGACGGTCCCTTCCCGAAAGATGGTGAACCGAGTCGTCTGGCGTAAAAACCGGACGACTCGAAAGGGCTTGACCCTTTCAAGTGAGCGATAATCACATTCTACGCTCAGTTCGACAGCTACAAGGCAATCACTCGCTATGTTCAGAGCTAATACATGCAACATGCCGGCATTGTTTCCACCGACGCATGGATTCAAGACTGGTGCACTTATTAGTTAAACCGTTCGCCTCCGGGTGTTTCGAGTTCAAGTCTGGATGAGGATTGGTCTTGCTGGTAATAGCTTGAGCCCCTGAATAAGGGGTCGAAGCGTGCATCTTGAGACCATGTACAACATATTACCAAATCGGCACCATGGGTTCGGGTGCAAGTGATGTAACCGTGAAAGATGTTGAGCAGCCCAACATCGGTTTACACACGCATAATAGGAAGGCAGCGCTGTCGACTGGTCAGTCGTGTAAGAAGTGTGCATTATCGATCACAAATATATTGGTGATCTGTAGGTTGCGCATACACCATGCCCGGTGTAAAGTGCCGTGGTCCCCCCCGGGGGGCTGCATCAAACCGTTCGCCACGCGAACTACCCAATGGAACGAACTCGATGCATTTAATAAGAAGAAGAGATGATAATGAAACACGGTCGATTTAAGAGTTGAAAACGTTGAAATGCCTATAAGCAAGTCTTAAGTTGGTGGTGACCGTTACGCCCCAACAAATTGGTGCCTTACCCTACACCAAAGAGCCATTCAACATGGTTCAAGTGAGCGATAATCACGCTCTACGCTCAGTATGACAGCTGCAAGGCAATCACTCGCTAAGTTCAGAGCTAATACATGCAACACGCCGGCATTGTTTCCACCGACGCATGGATTCAAGACTGGTGCACTTATTAGTTAAACCGTTCGCCTCCGGGTGTTTCGAGTTCAAGTCTGGATGAGGATTGTTCTTGCTGGTAATAGCTTGAGCCCCTGAATAAGGGGCCGAAGCGTACATCTTGAGTAAATGTACAACATATTACCAAATCGGCACCGTGGGTTCTGGTGCAAGTGATGTAACCGTGAAAGATGTTGAGCAGCCCAACATCGGTTTACACACGCATAATAGGAAGGCAGCGCTGTCGACTGGTCAGTCGTGTAAGAAGTGTGCATTATCGATCTCCAATATATGAGCTCAGTATGACAGCCCAATTGGTAATCCTCGGGACCTCCAGAAAGGAAGCTGGATGAGGATTACCAAATCGAAAGTTGATAAGTGTAGTGGTACCACTTAGTCAACTTGTATCCCGAAAGATGGTGAACCGAGTCGTCTGGCGTAAAAACCGGACGACTCGAAAGGGCTTGACCCTTTCAAGTGAGCGATAATCACATTCTACGCTCAGTTCGACAGCTACAAGGCAATCACTCGCTAAGTTCAGAGCTAATACATGCAACACGCCGGCATTGTTTCCACCGACGCATGGATTCAAGACTGGTGCACTTATTAGTTAAACCGTTCGCCTCCGGGTGTTTCGAGTTCAAGTCTGGATGAGGATTGATCTTGCTGGTAATAGCTTGAGCCCCTGAATAAGGGGTCGAAGCGTACATCTTGAGACCATGTACAACATATTACCAAATCGGCACCATGGGTTCGGGTGCAAGTGATGTAACCGTGAAAGATGTTGAGCAGCCCAACATCGGTTTACACACGCATAATAGGAAGGCAGCGCTGTCGACTGGTCAGTCGTGTAAGAAGTGTGCATTATCGATCTCCAATATATGAGCTCAGTATGACAGCCCAATTGGTAATCCTCGGGACCTCCAGAAAGGAAGCTGGATGAGGATTACCAAATCGAAAGTTGATTAGTGTAGTGGTACCACTTAGTCAACTTGTATCCCGAAAGATGGTGAACCGAGTCGTCTGGCGTAAAAACCGGACGACTCGAAAGGGCTTGACCCTTTCAAGTGAGCGATAATCACATTCTACGCTCAGTTCGACAGCTGCAAGGCAATCACTCGCTAAGTTCAGAGCTAATACATGCAACATGCCGGCATTGTTTCCACCGACGCATGGATTCAAGACTGGTGCACTTATTAGTTAAACCGTTCGCCTCCGGGTGTTTCGAGTTCAAGTCTGGATGAGGATTGTTCTTGCTGGTAATAGCTTGAGCCCCTGAATAAGGGGCCGAAGCGTACATCTTGAGTAAATGTACAACATATTACCAAATCGGCACCGTGGGTTCTGGTGCAAGTGATGTAACCGTGAAAGATGTTGAGCAGCCCAACATCGGTTTACACACGCATAATAGGAAGGCAGCGCTGTCGACTGGTCAGTCGTGTAAGAAGTGTGCATTATCGATCTCCAATATATGAGCTCAGTATGACAGCCCAATTGGTAATCCTCGGGACCTCCAGAAAGGAAGCTGGATGAGGATTACCAAATCGAAAGTTGATTAGTGTAGTGGTACCACTTAGTCAACTTGTATCCCGAAAGATGGTGAACCGAGTCGTCTGGCGTAAAAACCGGACGACTCGAAAGGGCTTGACCCTTTCAAGTGAGCGATAATCACATTCTACGCTCAGTTCGACAGCTACAAGGCAATCACTCGCTATGTTCAGAGCTAATACATGCAACATGCCGGCATTGTTTCCACCGACGCATGGATTCAAGACTGGTGCACTTATTAGTTAAACCGTTCGCCTCCGGGTGTTTCGAGTTCAAGTCTGGATGAGGATTGTTCTTGCTGGTAATAGCTTGAGCCCCTGAATAAGGGGTCGAAGCGTACATCTTGAGACCATGTACAACATATTACCAAATCGGCACCATGGGTTCGGGTGCAAGTGATGTAACCGTGAAAGATGTTGAGCAGCCCAACATCGGTTTACACACGCATAATAGGAAGGCAGCGCTGTCGACTGGTCAGTCGTGTAAGAAGTGTGCATTATCGATCACAAATATATTGGTGATCTGTAGGTTGCGCATACACCATGCCCGGTGTAAAGTGCCGTGGTCCCCCCCGGGGGGCTGCATCAAACCGTTCGCCACGCGAACTACCCAATGGAACGAACTCTATGCATTTAATAAGAAGAAGAGATGATAATGAAACACGGTCGATTTAAGAGTTGAAAACGTTGAAATACCTATAAGCAAGTCTTAAGTTGGTGGTGACCGTTACGCCCCAACAAATTGGTGCCTTACCCTACACCAAAGAGCCATTCAACATGGTTCAAGTGAGCGATAATCACGCTCTACGCTCAGTATGACAGCTGCAAGGCAATCACTCGCTAAGTTCAGAGCTAATACATGCAACACGCCGGCATTGTTTCCACCGACGCATGGATTCAAGACTGGTGCACTTATTAGTTAAACCGTTCGCCTGCGGGTGTTTCGAGTTCAAGTCTGGATGAGGATTGTTCTTGCTGGTAATAGCTTGAGCCCCTGAATAAGGGGCCGAAGCGTACATCTTGAGAGTAAATGTACAACATATTACCAAATCGGCACCGTGGGTTCTGGTGCAAGTGATGTAACCATGAAAGATGTTGAGCAGCCCAACATCGGTTTACACACGCCTAAGGGGTTTATTGTTATCTGTAGGTTGCGCATACACCATACCCGGTGTAAAGTGCCGTGGTCCCCCAGGGGGCTGCATCAAAACGTTCGCCATGCGAACTACCCAATGGAACGAACTCGATGTATTGAAAGAGATGAACAATTAATAGCGAGAATAGGGGCCCGGAAGCAATTCCGCGGCCCTACGGTCGATTCAAGAGTTGAAACGTTGTACAATCGTGGATAGCACCTAGTGCTAATATGGTGAGAGATAATGTGTGAGGAAATTTAGTTTCCTAAAGTTTAGTTAGTGGTTTCCGTTGTGCCCTAACAAACTTAAAGTTGGTGGTGACCGTTACACCCCAACAAATTGGTGCCTTACCCAACACCAAAGAGCCATTCCATATGGTTCTAGAGAGAGAGAGTTGTGTGGAAATTTATTTCCCACTAAGCGAGTGTGTGTCTGTAGTGGAACGAATTCTGGTTGATCCTACCAGTAATATACGCTTGTCTCAAAGGTTAAGCCATGCATGTCTAAGTACAAACATAAATGAATGTGAAACCGCATAAGGCTCAGTATAACAGCTATAATTCACAAGATCATCCTACCACTAGTTACTTGGATAACTGTGGAAAATCCAGAGCTAATACATGCAACATGCCGGGACTGTTGCCCTCGCGGGTAGCTGAACTGGTGCACTTATTAGTTAAACCAATCGCCTCCGGGCGGCTTGAGTTGAAGTCTGGATAAGGACGCAGATCGTATGGTCGCTTGTCGACTGACGACAGATCTTTCAAATGTCTGCCCTATCAACTATTGATGGTAGTGTAGAGGACTACCATGGTTGCGACGGGTAACGGGGAATCAGGGTTCGATTCCGGAGAGGGAGCCTGAGAAATGGCTACCACATCCAAGGAAGGCAGCAGGCGCGTAAATTACCCAATCCCAGTACGGGGAGGTAGTGACGAGAAATAACAATATGGACCTCTCTAACGATGGTCCATAATTGGAATGAGTTGAGTATAAATCCTTCAACAAGGATCAAGTGGAGGGCAAGTCTGGTGCCAGCAGCCGCGGTAATTCCAGCTCCACTAGCGTATATTAAAGTTGTTGCGGTTAAAACGTTCGAAGTTGATTGCCCGTCCAGACACGTGACCGCCACGGGCGCCCGGTTACACGCCGGGGCCGTTCGTGCGCGCGCTCACGGCTGCGACTCACAATGGTGTACTTGGGCGTTACTCTGTGAACGAGTACCGTGCTACCGGTTAACTCCGGCACGGGCTCCTCATGGTGCTCAAGATACTCACATTTACCTTGAACAAATTAGAGTGCTCAAAGCAGGCTAAGACAAAGCGTCCGGCCCCCCCGTGGGGTTGGCGTTGGCCGAGAATAATCTTGCATGGAATAATGGAATATGACCTCGGTTTATACGATTTCGTTGGTTTGTCAGAAACCTAGAGGTAATGATTAACAGAAGTAGTTGGGGGCATTGGTATTACGGCGCGAGAGGTGAAATTCGTAGACCGTCGTAGGACCAACTGAAGCGAAAGCGTTTGCCATGGATGCTTTCTTTAATCAAGAACGAAAGTTAGAGGATCGAAGGCGATTAGATACCGCCCTAGTTCTAACCGTAAACGATGCCAATTAGCAATTGGGAGACGCTACCCCTATTCGGTGCTCTCAGTCGCTTCCGGGAAACCAAAATCGGGTTCCGGGGGAAGTATGGTTGCAAAGTTGAAACTTAAAGGAATTGACGGAAGGGCACCACAAGAAGTGGAGCTTGCGGCTTAATTTGACTCAACACGGGAAAATTTACCAGGTCCAAACTTATCGAGGTAAGACAGATTGATAGCTCTTTCTCAAATTTAAGGGTAGTGGTGCATGGCCGTTCTTAGTTCGTGGAATGATTTGTCTGGTTAATTCCGATAACGAACGTGACTCAAACATGCTAACTAGAACGCTGTCAGCAGTGCGCCTCCGGGCGCACCTGACGTTACAGCCGGGCGGCGCCTTCACGGGCGGTCGTCGGCTACGTTTGCCCTGCTTAGCGGGACAACTTGTGTTTAGCAAGCTGAGAATGAGCGATAACAGGTCCGTGATGCCCTTAGATGTTCTGGGCTGCACGCGTGCTACAATGTGGGTCGCAGCGTGTTCTCGCCAATAGGCGCCCCCATTCCGAGAGGAACGGGAAATCACTAAAATGCCCATCTAGTCGGGATTGGGGACTGCAACGGTCCCCATGAACCTGGAATTTCTAGTAAGCACTAGTCATTAGCTAGTGCTGATTACGTCCCTGCCCTTTGTACACACCGCCCGTCGCTACTACCGATGGATTATTTAGTGAGGTTTCTGGAGGCTTACCTTCCGCGGTTCCTTCGTGAGCTGCAGCTGGCATGGCTGAAGTTGACCGAACTTGATGATTTAGAGGAAGTAAAAGTCGTAACAAGGTTTCCGTAGGTGAACCTGCGGAAGGATCATTACTGATGATCGTCCGCGAGTGACCAACCATGGGCTGCCTTCGGTGTAGCTCGGTCGCTCGCTTGCTATGTGTCAGAATTTGTTGAAAGCCAACTCGTTCGTTGTACACTTTGATGGGTGACCATCACTGTGTCTCCGTGCCGAGCTAGATCTCCCCTAGCCGTAAGGCACTTGAACGCCCCTTCGACGACGAGTTGCATGTGTGTGGTATGTGTCAGAATCTGGTGAAGCTTTCTGCATGTGATGTGCCTTGTGTGGATCCGTGGCCATTGCATTGTGTCTGGTGCTTAGATACCCAGACACTTAGAACGCTTGCGCGGAAAGCAAACTCGATCGTTGTACACTTTGATGGGTGACCATCACTGTGTCTCCGTGCCGTGCTAGATCCCCCCTAGCCGTAAGGCACTTTGAACGCCCCTTCGACGACGAGTTACAAGAGTGTGGTATGTGTCAGAATCTGGTGAAGCTTTCTGCATGTGATGTGCCTTGTGTGGATCCGTGGCCATTGCATTGTGTCTGGTGTGTAGGTACCCAGACACTTAGAACGCTTGCGCGGAAAGCAAACTCGATCGTTGTACACTTTGATGGGCAACCATCACTGTGTCTCCGTGCCGTGCTAGATCTCCCCTAGCCGTAAGGCACTTTGAACGCCCCTTCGACGACGAGTTACAAGAGTGTGGTATGTGTCATAATCTGGTGAAGCTTTCTGCATGTGATGTGCCTTGTGTGGATCCGTGGCCATTGCATTGTGTCTGGTGTGTAGGTACCCAGACACTTAAGCAAACTCGATCGTTGTACACTGTGATGGGCGAGCATCACTGTGTCTCCGTGCCGTGTAAGAGCTCCCCTGGCCATCAGGCACTTGAAAGGTCCTTCGACGACGAGTTACAATAGTGGTGTGTTAGATACGTCAGGTGATGGTATCTACTGTTGTGCAATACGTATCCGGCCACGGCACGGAACGAACGGGAACTGTGGTGCAGACATACAAAGAGTTAAGCCTATTAGTCATTAACTCTAAGGACGGGGCCATGGGGCGGTACGCAAAGGATACGGATGAGCGAGTATGCAGGCCCAATACTCAATAGCTCGATCCGATCCAAGCACATGAGTTGACTGCGGCGCCAGGTTAACCAATGTGCTAGATTCTATTTGGCCAGTAGAATCTTGTGTCTTATGCGATTTGATACCAAGACACCAGAACGAAAGTTAGTTGAAGAGTTATTAAACTCTTATGAAGTATGGTTGTGCAATCACAACTTATGACTTTAACCTATAAAGTGGATATGGACTTGCAATTATAACATGGAATCTCTACACACCCCATGAGCTCGATCCAATCCACGCACACGAGTTGCCTGAGTAGCGACAGGTATACCGATGTGCAATACGTATCCGGCCACGGCACGGAACGAACGGGAACTGTGGTGCAGACATACAAAGAGTTAAGCCTACTAGTCATTAACTCTAAGGACGGGGCCATGGGGCGGTACGCAAAGGATACGGATGAGCGAGTATGCAGGCCCAATACTCAATAGCTCGATCCGATCCAAGCACATGAGTTGACTGCGGCGCCAGGTTAACCAATGTGCTAGATTCTATTTGGCCAGTAGAATCTTGTGTCTTACGCGATTTGATACCAAGACACCAGAACGAAAGTTAGTTGAAGAGTGATTAAACTCTTATGAAGAATGGTTGTGCAATCACAACTTATGACTTTAACCTATAAAGTGGATATGGACTATCAATTATAACATGGGGCACACACCATGTTCTCGATCCAATCCACGCACACGAGTTGCCTGAGTAGCGACAGGTATACCGATGTGCAATACGTATCCGGCCATAGGCACGGAACGAACAGGAACTGTGGTGCAGACATACAAGGGCCATGGGGCGGTACGCAAAGGATACGGATGAGCGAGTATGCAGGCCCAATACTCAATAGCTCGATCCGATCCAAGCACATGAGTTGACTGCGGCGTCAGGTTAACCAATGTGCAAGATTCTATATGGCCGGTAGAATCTTGTGTCTTATGCGATTTGATACCAAGACACCAGAACGAAAGTTAGTTGAAGAGTTATTAAACTCTTATGAAGTATGGTTGTGCAATCACAACTTATGACTTTAACCTATAAAGTGGATATGGACTTGCAATTATAACATGGAATCTCTACACACCCCATGAGCTCGATCCAATCCACGCACACGAGTTGCCTGAGTAGCGACAGGTATACCGATGTGCAATACGTATCCGGCCACGGCACGGAACGAACGGGAACTGTGGTGCAGACATACAAAGAGTTAAGCCTACTAGTCATTAACTCTAAGGACGGGGCCATGGGGCGGTACGCAAAGGATACGGATGAGCGAGTATGCAGGCCCAATACTCAATAGCTCGATCCGATCCAAGCACATGAGTTGACTGCGGCGCCAGGTTAACCAATGTGCTAGATTCTATTTGGCCAGTAGAATCTTGTGTCTTACGCGATTTGATACCAAGACACCAGAACGAAAGTTAGTTGAAGAGTGATTAAACTCTTATGAAGAATGGTTGTGCAATCACAACTTATGACTTTAACCTATAAAGTGGATATGGACTATCAATTATAACATGGGGCACACACCATGTTCTCGATCCAATCCACGCACACGAGTTGCCTGAGTAGCGACAGGTATACCGATGTGCAATACGTATCCGGCCATAGGCACGGAACGAACAGGAACTGTGGTGCAGACATACAAGGGCCATGGGGCGGTACGCAAAGGATACGGATGAGCGAGTATGCAGGCCCAATACTCAATAGCTCGATCCGATCCAAGCACATGAGTTGACTGCGGCGTCAGGTTAACCGATGTGCTAAGAGAGTTGTTCCTGGGCCTTCAAAGTGACTTCAAAACTATCTTAGCGAATGGTGGCCATGGGCGTAGACATGAGCCACAAGTCACAAGGCCTGGGACTATTGGGTAATAAAGACAACTTAGTCAGAAAGTTAGTCTTTGGACGTACCACCGGGATTGTGTTACATTGGGAACCTTACTATAAAACCCTAGGCAGGGGATCACTCGGCTCATGGATCGATGAAGACCGCAGCTAAATGCGCGTCACAATGTGAACTGCAGGACACATGAACACCGATAAGTTGAACGCATATTGCGCGTCGGACGATTAAACCCGGCCGATG
>NW_026045146.1:570000-590000 GCF_943734845.2 Anopheles funestus
AAGAACACTGTGTGGTGACTCTATGCCTATGTGATGGGGTGCTTGTAACACACGACCGAACCGACGGCTCGTTGGATGGTCACGACAGTGTGGTGCAGGTGCGCCCATGTGTAACGAATACATTGAGTGCCGTTGGAGGTTAGCGGTTGGTTGGTTGCATGCTACAACTTCGCGTTGTACATGGGCTGGCCGCTGCGCTTCCTTCGGGTTGCCACTTGATGTTGATAGGGTTGATGTATTGTGTTCGTTGACTTTTGGTTCATTCCAAAAGTCTTCGGACTTAGATAATTTTACAAGTGTCGGCGCTCTCGGACCGAAAATAAGAAGACAACTAAGAAGAAAAAGAGAAAGAAGCTAATAGTGGAAAGTATTCTTCTTCAAAGAAGGAACAAAAATTTTACAAGTGTTGAAAAATTTCCTAAGTCCAAAAAATTTTCTAAGTCCAGAAAATTTTCTAAGTCCCACAAAATGGAACATGATGAAGAAGATACAGAAGTTGAAAATTTTTCTAAGTCCAAAAAATTTTCTAAGTCCAGAAAATTTTCTAAGTCCAAAGTGTTGAAACAATTTCCAAAGGCCCATAGGTTGCACTGAATTTTCCTAAGTTGGCCACAAGTACCCATGAGGTATCGAGAAGGTTCACCCGAAGGACATAATATGTCCCAAAGTACCGATAGAGTACCCACAAATAGCACCGCGTTGGCCTAAGTTGGCCAAAAGTACCGATAGAGTACCCACAAATAGCACTGAGTTGGCCTAAGTTGGCCAAAAGTACCGATAGAGTACCCACAAATAGCACCGAATGGGCCTAAGTTGGCCAAAAGTACCGATAGAGTACCCACAAGAAGCACTGAGTTGGCCTAAGTTGGCCAAAAGTACCGATAGAGTACCCACAAATAGCACCCAGTTGGCCTAAGTTGGCCAAAAGTACCGATAGAGCACCCACAAGTAGCACCCAATTGGCCTATGTTGGCCAAAAGTACCGATAGAGTACCCCCAAATAGCACCGAATGGGCCTAAGATGGCCAAAAGTACCGATAGAGTACCCACAAAGAGCACCCAATTGGCCTAAGTTGGCCAAAAGTACCGATAGAGTACCCACAAATAGCACCGAATGGGCCTAACATGGCCAAAAGTACCGATAGAGTACCCACAAATAGCACCGCGTTGGCCTAAGTTGGCCAAAAGTACCGATAGAGTACCCACAAGTAGCACTGAGTTGGCCTAAGTTGGCCAAAAGTACCGATAAAGCACCCACAAATAGCACCCAGTTGGCCTAAGTTGGCCAAAAGTACCGATAGAGTACCCACAAATAGCACCCGATTGGCCTAAGTTGGCCAAAAGTACCGCCAAGTAGCACCATAGAGGCCCGAGTAGAGCGAAATGTGGGCCAAATTGAACATTTGAAAATTTTTACAAGTCCAAAAAATTTTCTAAGTCCAGAAAATTTTCTAAGTCCAAAGAGTTGGACAAATTTCCTTAGGCCCAAAGGTTGCACTGAATGTTCCTAAGTTGGCCATCAGTACCCATGAAGTATCGCGAAGGTTCACCCGAAAGACACAATACGCCCTAAAGTACCCACAGAGTACCCACAAGTTGCACCCAATTGGCCTAAGTTGGCCAAAAGTACCGACAAGTAGCACCATAGAGGCCCGAGTAGAGCGAAATGTGGGCCAAAGTACCGAGTAGTTGCAACAAATGCCCAAATGGATACCAAAATGTGGTACCAAGCACCTAACTGTTGCAACAAATGCTAGCTTTCTGACCAAAAGCTGTGGGTCAATTTCGTAGAAGAACCGCCTAGGCGAAAAGGCAAAAATCGCCGAAGCTGGCCCGCTCGCAGAGCTCGCGGGCCAGGAGATACTCATTGGGCGATTTACTAGAGTGGGGAACTTGAGAATTTTTGTGTCCGAGACTTTGGGCAACTTCGCGGCCGCCCCCTTAAAGTAAAAGATTTTCTCTGGGTGCCTAAAATTCGCAATTCCCGCAAAGTCGGGAAGACGTTAAAGTTTTTGCCCAAAAAATGGCCATCGATTTAAGGTGATTTTCCAATAAGAAAATGCTTCCTATTTTGAACTTTTTCGAATATTTCCTAAACTAAGCGTCGGAGCACATGGCCGTGGAGGAACTTTTGGTAGCTTTTGGCAAGGGCTATCGGATGAAATAATAAGAAAGGCCATCAGAGCGATATTGGATTAATGCGGGCTCATAAACGCACCTGAGAAGTGAAAATTGGTACCTTGCACGCAGGATGCAAGAAATGCTTGAGTGTTAACCATCATCGGTACCAAGTACCTAGGTTATATCGAGTGCGTAGATGGAAGTCGGTACCAAAGGGAAACCTTCCTAGGCTAGGTGCACGCAAGTGAGTATGGATCGATCAGTAGAAAGATGGGAAGCCCAAGGAAACCTTCCTAGGCTAGGTGCACGCAAGTGAGTATGGATCGATCAGTAGAAAGATGGGAAGCCCAAGGAAACCTTCCTAGGCTAGGTGCACGCAAGTGAGTATGGATCGATCAGTAGAAAGATGGGAAGCCATAGGAAACCTTCCTAGGCTAGGTGCACGCAAGTGAGTATGGATCGATCAGTAGAAAGATGGGAAGCCATAGGAAACCTTCCTAGGCTAGGTGCACGCAAGTGAGTATGGATCGATCAGTAGAAAGATGGGAAGCCATAGGAAACCTTCCTAGGCTAGGTGCACGCAAGTGAGTATGGATCGATCAGTAGAAAGATGGGAAGCCATAGGAAACCTTCCTAGGCTAGGTGCACGCAAGTGAGTATGGATCGATCAGTAGAAAGATGGGAAGCCGAAGGGAAACCTTCCTAGGCTAGGTGCACGCAAGTGAGTATGGATCGATCAGTAGAAAGATGGGAAGCCATAGGAAACCTTCCTAGGCTAGGTGCACGCAAGTGAGTATGGATCGATCAGTAGAAAGATGGGAAGCCCAAGGAAACCTTCCTAGGCTAGGTGCACGCAAGTGAGTATGGATCGATCAGTAGAAAGATGGGAAGCCATAGGAAACCTTCCTAGGCTAGGTGCACGCAAGTGAGTATGGATCGATCAGTAGAAAGATGGGAAGCCCAAGGAAACCTTCCTAGGCTAGGTGCACGCAAGTGAGTATGGATCGATCAGTAGAAAGATGGGAAGCCATAGGAAACCTTCCTAGGCTAGGTGCACGCAAGTGAGTATGGATCGATCAGTAGAAAGATGGGAAGCCATAGGAAACCTTCCTAGGCTAGGTGCACGCAAGTGAGTATGGATCGATCAGTAGAAAGATGGGAAGCCCAAGGAAACCTTCCTAGGCTAGGTGCACGCAAGTGAGTATGGATCGATCAGTAGAAAGATGGGAAGCCATAGGAAACCTTCCTAGGCTAGGTGCACGCAAGTGAGTATGGATCGATCAGTAGAAAGATGGGAAGCCATAGGAAACCTTCCTAGGCTAGGTGCACGCAAGTGAGTATGGATCGATCAGTAGAAAGATGGGAAGCCATAGGAAACCTTCCTAGGCTAGGTGCACGCAAGTGAGTATGGATCGATCAGTAGAAAGATGGGAAGCCATAGGAAACCTTCCTAGGCTAGGTGCACGCAAGTGAGTATGGATCGATCAGTAGAAAGATGGGAAGCCCAAGGAAACCTTCCTAGGCTAGGTGCACGCAAGTGAGTATGGATCGATCAGTAGAAAGATGGGAAGCCCAAGGAAACCTTCCTAGGCTAGGTGCACGCAAGTGAGTATGGATCGATCAGTAGAAAGATGGGAAGCCCAAGGAAACCTTCCTAGGCTAGGTGCACGCAAGTGAGTATGGATCGATCAGTAGAAAGATGGGAAGCCATAGGAAACCTTCCTAGGCTAGGTGCACGCAAGTGAGTATGGATCGATCAGTAGAAAGATGGGAAGCCATAGGAAACCTTCCTAGGCTAGGTGCACGCAAGTGAGTATGGATCGATCAGTAGAAAGATGGGAAGCCATAGGAAACCTTCCTAGGCTAGGTGCACGCAAGTGAGTATGGATCGATCAGTAGAAAGATGGGAAGCCATAGGAAACCTTCCTAGGCTAGGTGCACGCAAGTGAGTATGGATCGATCAGTAGAAAGATGGGAAGCCATAGGAAACCTTCCTAGGCTAGGTGCACGCAAGTGAGTATGGATCGATCAGTAGAAAGATGGGAAGCCATAGGAAACCTTCCTAGGCTAGGTGCACGCAAGTGAGTATGGATCGATCAGTAGAAAGATGGGAAGCCATAGGAAACCTTCCTAGGCTAGGTGCACGCAAGTGAGTATGGATCGATCAGTAGAAAGATGGGAAGCCCAAGGAAACCTTCCTAGGCTAGGTGCACGCAAGTGAGTATGGATCGATCAGTAGAAAGATGGGAAGCCATAGGAAACCTTCCTAGGCTAGGTGCACGCAAGTGAGTATGGATCGATCAGTAGAAAGATGGGAAGCCATAGGAAACCTTCCTAGGCTAGGTGCACGCAAGTGAGTATGGATCGATCAGTAGAAAGATGGGAAGCCGAAGGGAAACCTTCCTAGGCTAGGTGCACGCAAGTGAGTATGGATCGATCAGTAGAAAGATGGGAAGCCATAGGAAACCTTCCTAGGCTAGGTGCACGCAAGTGAGTATGGATCGATCAGTAGAAAGATGGGAAGCCCAAGGAAACCTTCCTAGGCTAGGTGCACGCAAGTGAGTATGGATCGATCAGTAGAAAGATGGGAAGCCATAGGAAACCTTCCTAGGCTAGGTGCACGCAAGTGAGTATGGATCGATCAGTAGAAAGATGGGAAGCCCAAGGAAACCTTCCTAGGCTAGGTGCACGCAAGTGAGTATGGATCGATCAGTAGAAAGATGGGAAGCCATAGGAAACCTTCCTAGGCTAGGTGCACGCAAGTGAGTATGGATCGATCAGTAGAAAGTGGGAAGCCCAGTACCAAATGCCCTAGTGAAGACCGTAAACGAATATCATGAACCGAGAAGGAGCACCAAATGCCCTAGTGAAGACCGTAAACGAATATCATGAACCGATAAGGAGCACCAAATGCCCTAGTGAAGACCGTAAACGAATATCATGAACCGATAAGGAGCACCAAATGCCCTAGTGAAGACCGTAAACGAATATCATGAACCGATAAGGAGCACCAAATGCCCTAGTGAAGACCGTAAACGAATATCATGAACCGAGAAGTAGCAACGAATGCCTGAAAAAGTACCAAGTCCTCGGTATAGAGTAACGAGAGTTAACCGCCGTGATGTATGCAATGTGGGCAGCCATTGCATGGGTTCTGGACTTGGTTCGCGAATAACTTTTTTGCTAGACATCGGACAAAGTTGACGTGGAAGAACGAAATGTAGCATTTGATGCCACCTATCCAAAACTTTTTCAAGATTGAAGATCCGATCGATACAGCCTGAGTTATAGGCAAAAGTTGGTGCAAAAACGAGCATTTTTAATGGTGAAAAATCGGTACTCCTCGAATAGCTCCTGTTGGAAGCATCGGACCACATGGTCGTGGAGGAACATATTGTAGCGCGCGGTGTCAAGTATCGACACCCAAAACCGCATGTCCGATGGACGGAAAATGACCAAGTTATAGTGAAAACTTGGTTGCACCAAATTCCCGAAGAAGTGCAACGAGAAGGTGAATGCGATGGTTGTTCGTCGAATAGCTCCGGCCACAGACATGGTAGCGATTAGTGGTGCATGGAAGAAATCTAGCCACAAGTGCCATCTACCCATGGCCAGAAGAAAGTGTGGCCATATCTTGGATACCGGCGGAGCTATGGGGCAAATACGGGCCAACAATGGTGCCAGGTGGACCAAAAATCCGACCAAGTGCGCGAGGCGCTTTCGTGAATAGCTCCGGCCACAGACATGGTAGCGATTAGTGGTGCATGGAAGAAATCTAGCCACAAGTGCCATCTACCCATGGCCAGAAGAAAGTGTGGCCATATCTTGGATACCGGCGGAGCTATGGGGCAAATATGGGCCAAAAATGGTGCAAGTTGGACCAAAAATCCGAAAAAGTACCTAGGTAAATGCGATGGTTGTTCGTCGAATAGCTCCGGCCAGAGACATGGCAGCGATTAGTGGTGCATGAAAGAAATCTAGCCACAAGTGCCATCTACCCATGGCCAGAAGAAAGTGTGGCCATATCTTGGATACCGGCGGAGCTATGGGGCAAATACGGGCCAACAATGGTGCCAGGTGGACCAAAAATCCGACCAAGTGCGCGAGGCGCTTTCGTGAATAGCTCCGGCCACAGACATGGTAGCGATTAGTGGTGCATGGAAGAAATCTAGCCACAAGTGCCATCTACCCATGGCCAGAAGAAAGTGTGGCCATATCTTGGATACCGGCGGAGCTATGGGGCAAATACGGGCCAACAATGGTGCCAGGTGGACCAAAAATCCGACCAAGTGCGCGAGGCGCTTTCGTGAATAGCTCCGGCCACAGACATGGTAGCGATTAGTGGTGCATGGAAGAAATCTAGCCACAAGTGCCATCTACCCATGGCCAGAAGAAAGTGTGGCCATATCTTGGATACCGGCGGAGCTATGGGGCAAATATGGGCCAAAAATGGTGCAAGTTGGACCAAAAATCCGAAAAAGTACCTAGGTAAATGCGATGGTTGTTCGTCGAATAGCTCCGGCCAGAGACATGGCAGCGATTAGTGGTGCATGAAAGAAATCTAGCCACAAGTGCCATCTACCCATGGCCAGAAGAAAGTGTGGCCATATCTTGGATACCGGCGGAGCTATGGGGCAAATATGGGCCAAAAATGGTGCAAGTTGGACCAAAAATCCGACCAAGTGCGCGAGGCGCTTTCGTGAATAGCTCCGGCCACAGACATGGTAGCGATTAGTGGTGCATGGAAGAAATCTAGCCACAAGTGCCATCTACCCATGGCCAGAAGAAAGTGTGGCCATATCTTGGATACCGGCGGAGCTATGGGGCAAATACGGGCCAACAATGGTGCCAGGTGGACCAAAAATCCGACCAAGTGCGCGAGGCGCTTTCGTGAATAGCTCCGGCCACAGACATGGTAGCGATTAGTGGTGCATGGAAGAAATCTAGCCACAAGTGCCATCTACCCATGGCCAGAAGAAAGTGTGGCCATATCTTGGATACCGGCGGAGCTATGGGGCAAATACGGGCCAAAAATGGTGCAAGTTGGACCAAAAATCCGAAAAAGTACCTAGGTAAATGCGATGGTTGTTCGTCGAATAGCTCCGGCCACAGACATGGTAGCGATTAGTGGTGCATGGAAGAAATCTAGCCACAAGTGCCATCTACCCATGGCCAGAAGAAAGTGTGGCCATATCTTGGATACCGGCGGAGCTATGGGGCAAATACGGGCCAAAAATGGTGCAAGTTGGACCAAAAATCCGAAAAAGTACCTAGGTAAATGCGATGGTTGTTCGTCGAATAGCTCCGGCCACAGACATGGTAGCGATTAGTGGTGCATGGAAGAAATCTAGCCACAAGTGCCATCTACCCATGGCCAGAAGAAAGTGTGGCCATATCTTGGATACCGGCGGAGCTATGGGGCAAATATGGGCCAAAAATGGTGCAAGTTGGACCAAAAATCCGACCAAGTGCGCGAGGCGCTTTCGTGAATAGCTCCGGCCAGAGACATGGTAGCGATTAGTAGTGCATGGAAGAAATCTAGCCACAAGTGCCATCTACCCATGGCCAGAAGAAAGTGTGGCCATATCTTGGATACCGGCGGAGCTATGGGGCAAATACGGGCCAACAATGGTGCCAGGTGGACCAAAAATCCGACCAAGTGCGCGAGGCGCTTTCGTGAATAGCTCCGGCCACAGACATGGTAGCGATTAGTGGTGCATGGAAGAAATCTAGCCACAAGTGCCATCTACCCATGGCCAGAAGAAAGTGTGGCCATATCTTGGATACCGGCGGAGCTATGGGGCAAATACGGGCCAAAAATGGTGCAAGTTGGACCAAAAATCCGAAAAAGTACCTAGGTAAATGCGATGGTTGTTCGTCGAATAGCTCCGGCCACAGACATGGTAGCGATTAGTGGTGCATGGAAGAAATCTAGCCACAAGTGCCATCTAGCCATGGCCAGAAGAAAGTGTGGCCATATCTTGGATACCGGCGGAGCTATGGGGCAAATATGGGCCAAAAATGGTGCAAGTTGGACCAAAAATCCGACCAAGTGCGCGAGGCGCTTTCGTGAATAGCTCCGGCCACAGACATGGTAGCGATTAGTGGTGCATGGAAGAAATCTAGCCACAAGTGCCATCTACCCATGGCCAGAAGAAAGTGTGGCCATATCTTGGATACCGGCGGAGCTATGGGGCAAATACGGGCCAACAATGGTGCCAGGTGGACCAAAAATCCGACCAAGTGCGCGAGGCGCTTTCGTGAATAGCTCCGGCCACAGACATGGTAGCGATTAGTGGTGCATGGAAGAAATCTAGCCACAAGTGCCATCTACCCATGGCCAGAAGAAAGTGTGGCCATATCTTGGATACCGGCGGAGCTATGGGGCAAATACGGGCCAAAAATGGTGCAAGTTGGACCAAAAATCCGAAAAAGTACCTAGGTAAATGCGATGGTTGTTCGTCGAATAGCTCCGGCCACAGACATGGTAGCGATTAGTGGTGCATGGAAGAAATCTAGCCACAAGTGCCATCTAGCCATGGCCAGAAGAAAGTGTGGCCATATCTTGGATACCGGCGGAGCTATGGGGCAAATATGGGCCAAAAATGGTGCAAGTTGGACCAAAAATCCGACCAAGTGCGCGAGGCGCTTTCGTGAATAGCTCCGGCCACAGACATGGTAGCGATTAGTGGTGCATGGAAGAAATCTAGCCACAAGTGCCATCTACCCATGGCCAGAAGAAAGTGTGGCCATATCTTGGATACCGGCGGAGCTATGGGGCAAATATGGGCCAAAAATGGTGCAAGTTGGACCAAAAATCCGACCAAGTGCGCGAGGCGCTTTCGTGAATAGCTCCGGCCAGAGACATGGTAGCGATTAGTAGTGCATGGAAGAAATCTAGCCACAAGTGCCATCTACCCATGGCCAGAAGAAAGTGTGGCCATATCTTGGATACCGGCGGAGCTATGGGGCAAATACGGGCCAACAATGGTGCCAGGTGGACCAAAAATCCGACCAAGTGCGCGAGGCGCTTTCGTGAATAGCTCCGGCCACAGACATGGTAGCGATTAGTGGTGCATGGAAGAAATCTAGCCACAAGTGCCATCTACCCATGGCCAGAAGAAAGTGTGGCCATATCTTGGATACCGGCGGAGCTATGGGGCAAATATGGGCCAAAAATGGTGCAAGTTGGACCAAAAATCCGAAAAAGTACCTAGGTAAATGCGATGGTTGTTCGTCGAATAGCTCCGGCCAGAGACATGGTAGCGATTAGTAGTGCATGGAAGAAATCTAGCCACAAGTGCCATCTACCCATGGCCAGAAGAAAGTGTGGCCATATCTTGGATACCGGCGGAGCTATGGGGCAAATACGGGCCAACAATGGTGCCAGTTGGACCAAAAATCCGACCAAGTGCGCGAGGCGCTTTCGTGAATAGCTCCGGCCACAGACATGGTAGCGATTAGTGGTGCATGGAAGAAATCTAGCCACAAGTGCCATCTACCCATGGCCAGAAGAAAGTGTGGCCATATCTTGGATACCGGCGGAGCTATGGGGCAAATACGGGCCAACAATGGTGCCAGGTGGACCAAAAATCCGACCAAGTGCGCGAGGCGCTTTCGTGAATAGCTCCGGCCACAGACATGGTAGCGATTAGTGGTGCATGGAAGAAATCTAGCCACAAGTGCCATCTACCCATGGCCAGAAGAAAGTGTGGCCATATCTTGGATACCGGCGGAGCTATGGGGCAAATATGGGCCAAAAATGGTGCAAGTTGGACCAAAAATCCGAAAAAGTACCTAGGTAAATGCGATGGTTGTTCGTCGAATAGCTCCGGCCACAGACATGGTAGCGATTAGTGGTGCATGGAAGAAATCTAGCCACAAGTGCCATCTACCCATGGCCAGAACAAAGTGTGGCCATATCTTGGATACCGGCGGAGCTATGGGGCAAATACGGGCCAACAATGGTGCCAGGTGGACCAAAAATCCGACCAAGTGCGCGAGGCGCTTTCGTGAATAGCTCCGGCCACAGACATGGTAGCGATTAGTGGTGCATGGAAGAAATCTAGCCACAAGTGCCATCTACCCATGGCCAGAAGAAAGTGTGGCCATATCTTGGATACCGGCGGAGCTATGGGGCAAATACGGGCCAACAATGGTGCCAGGTGGACCAAAAATCCGACCAAGTGCGCGAGGCGCTTTCGTGAATAGCTCCGGCCACAGACATGGTAGCGATTAGTGGTGCATGGAAGAAATCTAGCCACAAGTGCCATCTACCCATGGCCAGAAGAAAGTGTGGCCATATCTTGGATACCGGCGGAGCTATGGGGCAAATACGGGCCAACAATGGTGCCAGGTGGACCAAAAATCCGACCAAGTGCGCGAGGCGCTTTCGTGAATAGCTCCGGCCACAGACATGGTAGCGATTAGTGGTGCATGGAAGAAATCTAGCCACAAGTGCCATCTACCCATGGCCAGAAGAAAGTGTGGCCATATCTTGGATACCGGCGGAGCTATGGGGCAAATATGGGCCAAAAATGGTGCAAGTTGGACCAAAAATCCGAAAAAGTACCTAGGTAAATGCGATGGTTGTTCGTCGAATAGCTCCGGCCAGAGACATGGTAGCGATTAGTGGTGCATGAAAGAAATCTAGCCACAAGTGCCATCTACCCATGGCCAGAAGAAAGTGTGGCCATATCTTGGATACCGGCGGAGCTATGGGGCAAATACGGGCCAACAATGGTGCCAGGTGGACCAAAAATCCGACCAAGTGCGCGAGGCGCTTTCGTGAATAGCTCCGGCCACAGACATGGTAGCGATTAGTGGTGCATGGAAGAAATCTAGCCACAAGTGCCATCTACCCATGGCCAGAAGAAAGTGTGGCCATATCTTGGATACCGGCGGAGCTATGGGGCAAATACGGGCCAACAATGGTGCCAGGTGGACCAAAAATCCGACCAAGTGCGCGAGGCGCTTTCGTGAATAGCTCCGGCCACAGACATGGTAGCGATTAGTGGTGCATGGAAGAAATCTAGCCACAAGTGCCATCTACCCATGGCCAGAAGAAAGTGTGGCCATATCTTGGATACCGGCGGAGCTATGGGGCAAATACGGGCCAACAATGGTGCCAGGTGGACCAAAAATCCGACCAAGTGCGCGAGGCGCTTTCGTGAATAGCTCCGGCCACAGACATGGTAGCGATTAGTGGTGCATGGAAGAAATCTAGCCACAAGTGCCATCTACCCATGGCCAGAAGAAAGTGTGGCCATATCTTGGATACCGGCGGAGCTATGGGGCAAATATGGGCCAAAAATGGTGCAAGTTGGACCAAAAATCCGAAAAAGTACCTAGGTAAATGCGATGGTTGTTCGTCGAATAGCTCCGGCCAGAGACATGGTAGCGATTAGTAGTGCATGGAAGAAATCTAGCCACAAGTGCCATCTACCCATGGCCAGAAGAAAGTGTGGCCATATCTTGGATACCGGCGGAGCTATGGGGCAAATACGGGCCAACAATGGTGCCAGGTGGACCAAAAATCCGACCAAGTGCGCGAGGCGCTTTCGTGAATAGCTCCGGCCACAGACATGGTAGCGATTAGTGGTGCATGGAAGAAATCTAGCCACAAGTGCCATCTACCCATGGCCAGAAGAAAGTGTGGCCATATCTTGGATACCGGCGGAGCTATGGGGCAAATACGGGCCAACAATGGTGCCAGGTGGACCAAAAATCCGACCAAGTGCGCGAGGCGCTTTCGTGAATAGCTCCGGCCACAGACATGGTAGCGATTAGTGGTGCATGGAAGAAATCTAGCCACAAGTGCCATCTACCCATGGCCAGAAGAAAGTGTGGCCATATCTTGGATACCGGCGGAGCTATGGGGCAAATATGGGCCTAAAATGGTGCAAGTTGGACCAAAAATCCGAAAAAGTACCTAGGTAAATGCGATGGTTGTTCGTCGAATAGCTCCGGCCACAGACATGGTAGCGATTAGTGGTGCATGGAAGAAATCTAGCCACAAGTGCCATCTACCCATGGCCAGAACAAAGTGTGGCCATATCTTGGATACCGGCGGAGCTATGGGGCAAATACGGGCCAACAATGGTGCCAGGTGGACCAAAAATCCGACCAAGTGCGCGAGGCGCTTTCGTGAATAGCTCCGGCCACAGACATGGTAGCGATTAGTGGTGCATGGAAGAAATCTAGCCACAAGTGCCATCTACCCATGGCCAGAAGAAAGTGTGGCCATATCTTGGATACCGGCGGAGCTATGGGGCAAATACGGGCCAACAATGGTGCCAGGTGGACCAAAAATCCGACCAAGTGCGCGAGGCGCTTTCGTGAATAGCTCCGGCCACAGACATGGTAGCGATTAGTGGTGCATGGAAGAAATCTAGCCACAAGTGCCATCTACCCATGGCCAGAAGAAAGTGTGGCCATATCTTGGATACCGGCGGAGCTATGGGGCAAATACGGGCCAACAATGGTGCCAGGTGGACCAAAAATCCGACCAAGTGCGCGAGGCGCTTTCGTGAATAGCTCCGGCCACAGACATGGTAGCGATTAGTGGTGCATGGAAGAAATCTAGCCACAAGTGCCATCTACCCATGGCCAGAAGAAAGTGTGGCCATATCTTGGATACCGGCGGAGCTATGGGGCAAATACGGGCCAACAATGGTGCCAGGTGGACCAAAAATCCGACCAAGTGCGCGAGGCGCTTTCGTGAATAGCTCCGGCCACAGACATGGTAGCGATTAGTGGTGCATGGAAGAAATCTAGCCACAAGTGCCATCTACCCATGGCCAGAAGAAAGTGTGGCCATATCTTGGATACCGGCGGAGCTATGGGGCAAATATGGGCCAAAAATGGTGCAAGTTGGACCAAAAATCCGAAAAAGTACCTAGGTAAATGCGATGGTTGTTCGTCGAATAGCTCCGGCCAGAGACATGGCAGCGATTAGTGGTGCATGAAAGAAATCTAGCCACAAGTGCCATCTACCCATGGCCAGAAGAAAGTGTGGCCATATCTTGGATACCGGCGGAGCTATGGGGCAAATACGGGCCAACAATGGTGCCAGGTGGACCAAAAATCCGACCAAGTGCGCGAGGCGCTTTCGTGAATAGCTCCGGCCACAGACATGGTAGCGATTAGTGGTGCATGGAAGAAATCTAGCCACAAGTGCCATCTACCCATGGCCAGAAGAAAGTGTGGCCATATCTTGGATACCGGCGGAGCTATGGGGCAAATACGGGCCAACAATGGTGCCAGGTGGACCAAAAATCCGACCAAGTGCGCGAGGCGCTTTCGTGAATAGCTCCGGCCACAGACATGGTAGCGATTAGTGGTGCATGGAAGAAATCTAGCCACAAGTGCCATCTACCCATGGCCAGAAGAAAGTGTGGCCATATCTTGGATACCGGCGGAGCTATGGGGCAAATATGGGCCAAAAATGGTGCAAGTTGGACCAAAAATCCGAAAAAGTACCTAGGTAAATGCGATGGTTGTTCGTCGAATAGCTCCGGCCAGAGACATGGCAGCGATTAGTGGTGCATGAAAGAAATCTAGCCACAAGTGCCATCTACCCATGGCCAGAAGAAAGTGTGGCCATATCTTGGATACCGGCGGAGCTATGGGGCAAATATGGGCCAAAAATGGTGCAAGTTGGACCAAAAATCCGACCAAGTGCGCGAGGCGCTTTCGTGAATAGCTCCGGCCACAGACATGGTAGCGATTAGTGGTGCATGGAAGAAATCTAGCCACAAGTGCCATCTACCCATGGCCAGAAGAAAGTGTGGCCATATCTTGGATACCGGCGGAGCTATGGGGCAAATATGGGCCAAAAATGGGTAAAATTGTACGGTCCAAAGCCAAGGGTAAATTTTTTTATTCCTCTAATAACTTCTAGCACAGACATTGAATCGGTTGGTGATGTATGGATGAAATGTAGCAAACAGTTGGAACTACCCATAAAATCTTAAAGATTGACGATCCAATGTATAGAACCGGAGTAATGTGCGATACTTGGTGAAAAATCGAGTGAAAAATTAGCTATAAACTGTTTTTGGCCCATAACTCGAATACTAGACATCGGAAGGGGGGGTCGTAGAACGATTTTTTGTTGCCCTATCGATTCCCTATCGAACGAGCAAAAGTTGTTTTTTTGACCAAAAAGGACCCCTACTCTAGTAAAATTGGCCTGATTTTACTAGTCCCCGGTACCCGTACAGGCAAAATGAGCAAAATGCTCAAGTATGAATGGTTTTTGGCCCATAACTCGAATACTAGACGTCGCAGGGGGGTGTCATGGAACAATTTTTGGTAGCCCTTGAAATTATCTATCGAATGACATATACTTGATTTTTGGCCAAAAAGTTCCCTAGACTAGTAAAAATCGCATCATTTTACTAGAGTCGGGTACCCTGGACGAAAAACCGCTATAATTGCGGTTTTTGGCTAATAACTCTAATACTAGACGTCGGAGGGGGGTGTCGTGGAACAATTTTTGGTAGCCCTTGAAATTATCTATCGAATGACATATACTTGATTTTTGGCCAAAAAGTTCCCTAGACTAGTAAAAATCGCATCATTTTACTAGAGTCGGGTACCCTGGACGAAAAACCGCTTAAGTTGCGGTTTTTGGCTAATAACTCGAATACTAGACGTCGCAGGGGGGTGTCGTGGAACAATTTTTGGTAGCCCTTGAAATTATCTATCGAATGACATATACTTGATTTTTGGCCAAAAAGTTCCCTAGACTAGTAAAAATCGCATCATTTTACTAGAGTCGGGTACCCTGGACGAAAAACCGCTTAAGTTGCGGTTTTTGGCTAATAACTCGAATACTAGACGTCGCAGGGGGGTGTCGTGGAACAATTTTTGGTAGCCCTTGAAATTATCTATCGAATGACATATACTTGATTTTTTTACCAAAAAGTTCCTAGACTAGTAAAAATCGCATCATTTTACTAGAGTCGGGTACCCTGTACGAAAAACCGCTATAGTTGCGGTTTTTGGCCAATAACTCGAATACTAGACGTCGGAGGGGGGTGCCGTAGAACAATTTTTTGTAGCCCTTGAAATTACCTTTCGAATGATATATAGTGGTTTTTTGGTCAAACAGTGACCCCGAGACTAGTAACCCTCCATACACAAAACCGCCTAAAAAGTTTTGGTTTTGCAAAATTTTGAAAAGTGCGTCAAAAAAATTTTTTCAAAAAGTACCAAATCGTGATCAGAACTCACTATAGACCATAAAAAGTGAAATCCGATGGTCATTTGCAACACTTGGTCAATCGAGAAAAATTTCACTTTTTTACTAGAGTCGGGTACCCTGAACGAAAAATCGCTCAAGTGATGGTTTTTGGCCAATAACTCGAATACTAGACGTCGGAGGGGGGTGCCGTAGAACAATTTTTTGTAGCCCTTGAAATTACCTTTCGAATGATATATAGTGGTTTTTTGGTCAAACAGTGACCCCGAGACTAGTAACCCTCCATACACAAAACCGCCTACAAAAACTTTGTTTTGAAAAATTTTGAAAAGTTCAAAAAAATTTTTTTTTCAAAAACTACTAAAACGTGATAAGAACTTACTATAGACCATGAAAAGTGATATCCGATGATAATTTGCAAAAGTTGGTAACTAGTAAAAAATTTCACTTTTTTACTAGAGTCGGTGCAACGAGAAAAAAAAAGTCCGTGATGGAGAAAAATGGCACGTTTTCCACGCCTGTACGCTTTCGTTTTCTATATAGGGGGTAGGTGAGCCAGAAGCATGAATTTGACTGAGTACGTATCTTTATGAATTGGGCCCTTCTAAATCGATTGAGACTACCCCCAGGACGATCGGACGACTGCTTCTGGCTCAAAATGTGGTTTTTAGATTTTGATCGTCAATTATGAGAGAAAAAATCGATTAGAAGTAAAGATACGAAATGCTTGGTCTAAGTTGGGAAACGACTTCGGATATTTGTTGGACGTTGTCGTAGAAGGTCCGAGGACCAAGGAAAAGTGATTTCCAAGTGGATTTATGCACTATTAGTCGATGGTAAGATGTGAAATTAGTAGAACTTACCATACAGTTTGCGAAGTTGAAGCAATCGGTTGGTGAATATGGTACTGTCTGTCCAATTTGGTGGTTCGGAATGAGTGAAACGATGTTGATGATGGATAGACGTTCCGATTGCCCCCGATCGGGGAACATATAGTGGTCTTTAAGGTCCAAGTACCTATGTTTTGGTAAGCAGAACTGAGAGTTAAAGGATGAAAGTCGGCCATTCCTAATATCATCCTATCGGTGGTTCGCGAGTTGTTTGAGGACCGGAGCAGCTCGCGATGAAACGGTCCTAGGGTATTGGTTATCCATCCAAGGAAGAGTAAATGCGATCCTAGATGTGTGTCGTTGGCCGTTCTACCGGTATCGCCTATCGATGAGATATCGACGGGCATGCCTTACTCGAAAGTTGAATTCTAGGATCGATGGTCAAACAGACCTATGAGCGATAAACCAAACTGAACACGTATTGATGTCGGCTTTTCCTATCATTTGATGCCGCAGGTTGTTTAGGGACCGGAGCAACTTGCGGCCGAGACGGTCCCCGGGGGTTTCTTTCTCCAAGGAGTGGAAACTATTAAGCAAGAGTTGTAGCAAGATACGATCCTCTGATGTGTCGTTGGCCGTTCATGCGGTATCGCCTGTCGATGAGATATCGATGGGCATGCCTTACTCTACCGACCTTCTAATTGAGAGTATTAATCAGGGATCGATGGTCAAACAAGACCAATGAGCGATAAACCAAACTGAACACGTATTGATGTCGGCTTTTCCTATCATTTGATGCCGCAGGTTGTTTAGGGACCGGAGCAGCTTGCGGCCGAGACGGTCCCCGGGGGTTTCTTTCTCCAAGGAGAAGAAACGATTAAGCAAAAGTTGTAGCAAGATACGATCCTCTGATGTGTCGTTGGCCGTTCAAGCGGTATCGCCTGTCGATGAGATATCGATGGGCATGCCTTACTCTCCCGACTGGATTACTGAGAGTTTAATCAGGGATCGATGGTCAAACAGACCAATGAGCGATAAACCAAACTGAACACATATTGATGTCGGCATTTCCTATCATTTGTCGCAGGTTGTTTAGGGACCGGAGCAGCTTGCGACCGAGACGGTCCCCGGGGGTTTCTTTCTCTAAGGAGTGGAAACGATTAAGCAAAAGTCGTAGCAATAATCGATCACCTGATGTGTCGTTGGCCGTTCTTGCGGTATCGCCTGTCGATGAGATATCGATGGGCATGCCTTACTCTCCTGACTGTTTAATTGAGAGTTATAATCAGGGATCGATGGTCAAAAAGACCTATGAGCGATAAACCAAACTGAACACGTATTGATGTCGGCATTTCCTATCATTTGTCGCAGGTTGTTTGGGGACCGGAGCAGCTTGCGACCGAGACGGTCCCTTCCCGAAAGATGGTGAACCGAGTCGTCTGGCGTAAAAACCGGACGACTCGAAAGGGCTTGACCCTTTCAAGTGAGCGATAATCACATTCTACGCTCAGTTCGACAGCTACAAGGCAATCACTCGCTATGTTCAGAGCTAATACATGCAACATGCCGGCATTGTTTCCACCGACGCATGGATTCAAGACTGGTGCACTTATTAGTTAAACCGTTCGCCTCCGGGTGTTTCGAGTTCAAGTCTGGATGAGGATTGTTCTTGCTGGTAATAGCTTGAGCCCCTGAATAAGGGGTCGAAGCGTGCATCTTGAGACCATGTACAACATATTACCAAATCGGCACCATGGGTTCGGGTGCAAGTGATGTAACCGTGAAAGATGTTGAGCAGCCCAACATCGGTTTACACACGCATAATAGGAAGGCAGCGCTGTCGACTGGTCAGTCGTGTAAGAAGTGTGCATTATCGATCACAAATATATTGGTGATCTGTAGGTTGCGCATACACCATGCCCGGTGTAAAGTGCCGTGGTCCCCCCCGGGGGGCTGCATCAAACCGTTCGCCACGCGAACTACCCAATGGAACGAACTCGATGCATTTAATAAGAAGAAGAGATGATAATGAAACACGGTCGATTTAAGAGTTGAAAACGTTGAAATGCCTATAAGCAAGTCTTAAGTTGGTGGTGACCGTTACGCCCCAACAAATTGGTGCCTTACCCTACACCAAAGAGCCATGCAACATGGTTCAAGTGAGCGATAATCACGCTCTACGCTCAGTATGACAGCTGCAAGGCAATCACTCGCTAAGTTCAGAGCTAATACATGCAACACGCCGGCATTGTTTCCACCGACGCATGGATTCAAGACTGGTGCACTTATTAGTTAAACCGTTCGCCTCCGGGTGTTTCGAGTTCAAGTCTGGATGAGGATTGTTCTTGCTGGTAATAGCTTGAGCCCCTGAATAAGGGGCCGAAGCGTACATCTTGAGTAAATGTACAACATATTACCAAATCGGCACCGTGGGTTCTGGTGCAAGTGATGTAACCGTGAAAGATGTTGAGCAGCCCAACATCGGTTTACACACGCATAATAGGAAGGCAGCGCTGTCGACTGGTCAGTCGTGTAAGAAGTGTGCATTATCGATCTCCAATATATGAGCTCAGTATGACAGCCCAATTGGTAATCCTCGGGACCTCCAGAAAGGAAGCTGGATGAGGATTACCAAATCGAAAGTTGATAAGTGTAGTGGTACCACTTAGTCAACTTGTATCCCGAAAGATGGTGAACCGAGTCGTCTGGCGTAAAAACCGGACGACTCGAAAGGGCTTGACCCTTTCAAGTGAGCGATAATCACATTCTACGCTCAGTTCGACAGCTACAAGGCAATCACTCGCTAAGTTCAGAGCTAATACATGCAACACGCCGGCATTGTTTCCACCGACGCATGGATTCAAGACTGGTGCACTTATTAGTTAAACCGTTCGCCTCCGGGTGTTTCGAGTTCAAGTCTGGATGAGGATTGATCTTGCTGGTAATAGCTTGAGCCCCTGAATAAGGGGTCGAAGCGTACATCTTGAGACCATGTACAACATATTACCAAATCGGCACCATGGGTTCGGGTGCAAGTGATGTAACCGTGAAAGATGTTGAGCAGCCCAACATCGGTTTACACACGCATAATAGGAAGGCAGCGCTGTCGACTGGTCAGTCGTGTAAGAAGTGTGCATTATCGATCTCCAATATATGAGCTCAGTATGACAGCCCAATTGGTAATCCTCGGGACCTCCAGAAAGGAAGCTGGATGAGGATTACCAAATCGAAAGTTGATAAGTGTAGTGGTACCACTTAGTCAACTTGTATCCCGAAAGATGGTGAACCGAGTCGTCTGGCGTAAAAACCGGACGACTCGAAAGGGCTTGACCCTTTCAAGTGAGCGATAATCACATTCTACGCTCAGTTCGACAGCTGCAAGGCAATCACTCGCTAAGTTCAGAGCTAATACATGCAACATGCCGGCATTGTTTCCACCGACGCATGGATTCAAGACTGGTGCACTTATTAGTTAAACCGTTCGCCTCCGGGTGTTTCGAGTTCAAGTCTGGATGAGGATTGTTCTTGCTGGTAATAGCTTGAGCCCCTGAATAAGGGGCCGAAGCGTACATCTTGAGTAAATGTACAACATATTACCAAATCGGCACCGTGGGTTCTGGTGCAAGTGATGTAACCGTGAAAGATGTTGAGCAGCCCAACATCGGTTTACACACGCATAATAGGAAGGCAGCGCTGTCGACTGGTCAGTCGTGTAAGAAGTGTGCATTATCGATCTCCAATATATGAGCTCAGTATGACAGCCCAATTGGTAATCCTCGGGACCTCCAGAAAGGAAGCTGGATGAGGATTACCAAATCGAAAGTTGATTAGTGTAGTGGTAC
>NW_026045146.1:595000-597500 GCF_943734845.2 Anopheles funestus
AAAGAGTTAAGCCTACTAGTCATTAACTCTAAGGACGGGGCCATGGGGCGGTACGCAAAGGATACGGATGAGCGAGTATGCAGGCCCAATACTCAATAGCTCGATCCGATCCAAGCACATGAGTTGACTGCGGCGCCAGGTTAACCAATGTGCTAGATTCTATTTGGCCAGTAGAATCTTGTGTCTTACGCGATTTGATACCAAGACACCAGAACGAAAGTTAGTTGAAGAGTGATTAAACTCTTATGAAGAATGGTTGTGCAATCACAACTTATGACTTTAACCTATAAAGTGGATATGGACTATCAATTATAACATGGGGCACACACCATGTTCTCGATCCAATCCACGCACACGAGTTGCCTGAGTAGCGACAGGTATACCGATGTGCAATACGTATCCGGCCATAGGCACGGAACGAACAGGAACTGTGGTGCAGACATACAAGGGCCATGGGGCGGTACGCAAAGGATACGGATGAGCGAGTATGCAGGCCCAATACTCAATAGCTCGATCCGATCCAAGCACATGAGTTGACTGCGGCGTCAGGTTAACCAATGTGCAAGATTCTATATGGCCGGTAGAATCTTGTGTCTTATGCGATTTGATACCAAGACACCAGAACGAAAGTTAGTTGAAGAGTTATTAAACTCTTATGAAGTATGGTTGTGCAATCACAACTTATGACTTTAACCTATAAAGTGGATATGGACTTGCAATTATAACATGGAATCTCTACACACCCCATGAGCTCGATCCAATCCACGCACACGAGTTGCCTGAGTAGCGACAGGTATACCGATGTGCAATACGTATCCGGCCACGGCACGGAACGAACGGGAACTGTGGTGCAGACATACAAAGAGTTAAGCCTACTAGTCATTAACTCTAAGGACGGGGCCATGGGGCGGTACGCAAAGGATACGGATGAGCGAGTATGCAGGCCCAATACTCAATAGCTCGATCCGATCCAAGCACATGAGTTGACTGCGGCGCCAGGTTAACCAATGTGCTAGATTCTATTTGGCCAGTAGAATCTTGTGTCTTACGCGATTTGATACCAAGACACCAGAACGAAAGTTAGTTGAAGAGTGATTAAACTCTTATGAAGAATGGTTGTGCAATCACAACTTATGACTTTAACCTATAAAGTGGATATGGACTATCAATTATAACATGGGGCACACACCATGTTCTCGATCCAATCCACGCACACGAGTTGCCTGAGTAGCGACAGGTATACCGATGTGCAATACGTATCCGGCCATAGGCACGGAACGAACAGGAACTGTGGTGCAGACATACAAGGGCCATGGGGCGGTACGCAAAGGATACGGATGAGCGAGTATGCAGGCCCAATACTCAATAGCTCGATCCGATCCAAGCACATGAGTTGACTGCGGCGTCAGGTTAACCAATGTGCAAGATTCTATATGGCCGGTAGAATCTTGTGTCTTAAGCGATTTGATACCAAGACACCAGAACGAAAGTTAGTTGAAGAGTTATTAAACTCTTATGAAGTATGGTTGTGCAATCACAACTTATGACTTTAACCTATAAAGTGGATATGGACTTGCAATTATAACATGGAATCTCTACACACCCCATGAGCTCGATCCAATCCACGCACACGAGTTGCCTGAGTAGCGACAGGTATACCGATGTGCAATACGTATCCGGCCACGGCACGGAACGAACGGGAACTGTGGTGCAGACATACAAAGAGTTAAGCCTACTAGTCATTAACTCTAAGGACGGGGCCATGGGGCGGTACGCAAAGGATACGGATGAGCGAGTATGCAGGCCCAATACTCAATAGCTCGATCCGATCCAAGCACATGAGTTGACTGCGGCGCCAGGTTAACCAATGTGCTAGATTCTATTTGGCCAGTAGAATCTTGTGTCTTACGCGATTTGATACCAAGACACCAGAACGAAAGTTAGTTGAAGAGTGATTAAACTCTTATGAAGAATGGTTGTGCAATCACAACTTATGACTTTAACCTATAAAGTGGATATGGACTATCAATTATAACATGGGGCACACACCATGTTCTCGATCCAATCCACGCACACGAGTTGCCTGAGTAGCGACAGGTATACCGATGTGCAATACGTATCCGGCCATAGGCACGGAACGAACAGGAACTGTGGTGCAGACATACAAGGGCCATGGGGCGGTACGCAAAGGATACGGATGAGCGAGTATGCAGGCCCAATACTCAATAGCTCGATCCGATCCAAGCACATGAGTTGACTGCGGCGTCAGGTTAACCGATGTGCTAAGAGAGTTGTTCCTGGGCCTTCAAAGTGACTTCAAAACTATCTTAGCGAATGGTGGCCATGGGCGTAGACATGAGCCACAAGTCACAAGGCCTGGGACTATTGGGTAATAAAGACAACTTAGTCAGAAAGTTAGTCTTTGGACGTACCACCGGGATTGTGTTACATTGGGAACCTTACTATAAAACCCTAGGCAGGGGATCACTCGGCTCATGGA
>NW_026045146.1:602500-625000 GCF_943734845.2 Anopheles funestus
GGGGAGGCGTGCAGCAGACAGCTGGTCCTGCGCGGCTAACTCCTCCCTTTCCGCATTCCAGCCATCTTGCAGCTCGTCGGTTATCCGTGCGACGAACTCGCAAATGCCGCTCCACCTCTCCGGGCTCTCAAGCAAGGCTGCCTCGAAGCCCTCGGGGGTGATCTGGTTCGATCTCCCCGCCTCGAACAGCACCTCCCGTTCAGCGGCAAAACGCGGACAGGAAAATACGACGTGTTCCGCCGTCTCGGCAACGCCAGGACATCTGGGGCAGTCCGGGGACGACGTGAAGCCCATCCGGCACAGGTAGTCACGGAAAAATCCGTGGCCAGACAATACCTGCGCCAACTGGAACGTCACGTCTCCATGCTTCCGTGACTGCCATGCCCTCACGTCGGGTAGCACTCGATGCGTCCACCGAGTGTACCGACTGGCGTCTTCGCTGGCAGCATCCGCGTCCCACCGCTGCTGCCACTGCTCATACGTCTGGTCACGCTCCAGCTCACGAACGCCAGACCTGGGGATCTCGTTGGCTGGATCGTTCAGCCGTTGATGGACCCTGCTGTCCTCCTCTATCTGCAGGCATATTGGAATGAGACCGGCCAGCAGCACGGCCGTCTCACCCCTCACCGTCCGGAAAGCCCGACAAACACGAATGGCCGTTGTCCTCTGCACGCGCTGCACCAATCTACGGCATTGGCGCAGCTGCAGCCCCTCCGACCATACTGGGGCCCCGTAGCGCAGGATGGAGTCCGCTACGGCCGCCAGCAGTCGGGCACGCGACGACTTCGGTCCACTGTGGTTCGGCATGAGGCGCGTGACGGCTTCCGCGACCTTCATGGCCTTCGCTGCAGCCTGCTGAACGTGCGGCAACCATGACAGGTGGTCGTGCAACCAAACTCCAAGATAACGGATGGAGCGCTGGGATTGCACGACCACACCTCCGATGTTGATGCTCACGACCGGATGACGCTTCAGGGTGGAGATGAGCGTCATTTCCGTCTTCTCTGGCGCCAACGAGAGACGGTTCCGGTCCAGCCAGTCCATGATTACCGCGATGGCTCGTTCAGCAGTCGAGGAAGCGGCTTGGGGTGTCGTTGCGGGGACCAAGACGACAAGGTCATCAGCGTAGCCAATAACCTCGGCCCCCTCAGGCAACTGGACACCCAGGACCCCGTCGTACAGCACGTTCCAAAGCGTGGGTCCCAAAATGGAACCCTGTGGAACGCCCGCACTGATGTTACGCTCGACAGGGCCCTCGCTGGTGTCGATAACCAGCCGCCGGTCCTCGAAATAGCTCCTCAGTATCTGCTGCAGCGATGACGGTACCCCCTTGTCCCTCAGCGCGTTGGCGATGGCTTGCCAGGGCGCAGAGTTAAAGGCGTTGCGGATATCAAGTGCCACCACCATCAGGCAGCGCTTGTCTCGGGCGTTGGTGCGGCGAAAGGACATGGCCGTCCTGCCCGCTTCGACAACGCGCTGGATCGCACTGATGGTGGATCTGCCTCGCCGGAAACCGTACTGCCCGTCCGACAGCCGTTCCGCATCCGGTTCCTCCAGGAACTCGTTGAGGCGGTTAAGAATTAGGCGCTCCAACACCTTGCCGAGTGCGTCGAGCATGCACAGCGGCCGGTAGGAGGAGCTTTCCCCGGGAGGCTTGCCAGGCTTTGGCAGCAGTACCAGTCGTTGCCTCTTCCAGGGCGCTGGAAACGCACCCCGGTCCAGGCAGTCCTGGTACAAACGGACGAAAACCTCCGGGTACTTCCTAATGGCCGTCTTAACCGCCGCGTTGGGGATACCGTCCAGTCCAGGCGCTTTCCGGTTCGCCATCGATCCCACGATGGACAACAGCTCGCCCACGGTGACAGGGGTCAACGAAGAACTCCGCTCCTCGGTGTCGACGCTCGATGATTCAGCGTCCGGCCAGTCAACAGGCGGATGTGTCGGGAACAGATCGTTGGCTATCCGCTCCAACACGACACGGTCAGTCTCAGGTGGCACGAAGCAGCCACGAAGACGAGACATGACCACCCGATAACCGGCCCCAAACTCGTTGGTTTCCGCCTGTTGAATCAGCTCATCGAGCTGCGCTCGCTTGCTGGCCCGGACAGCCTTCTCGACGGCTCTCCTCGCCGACCGATGATGTGCAGCCACGATGCTGCGCTCCTGCAGGTCGGTGGTATGAAGCATCCGCTCGTGCACGGCCGCACACTCCTCCCGAAGACGCAAGATCTCCGGAGTCCACCAGTAGAGGTCTCGATGGGGGTCACGATGCGACATGGTGACGCGCTCCATCGTGTCGTCGCATGCATCTAGCATGGCGTCGACCATCCCCTCCTGGCTGACGGCTCGTTCCGGAAAACCGGCCGTCTGGAGTGCGGCTGCGAATGCCTCCACCGAAAACTGCGTCGTCTTCCATCTCCGGCCAGCGTGCCGAAACGTGGTGGATGACGAAGAGGACCCCTGTCCCCGCTGACGATGCTGCTGCTGTTGTCGCTGCTGTCTCCCGTTCAGGTGACGATGCTGCTGCTGCAGGTGCTGCTGCTGCTGGTGCTGCTGCTGCTGGTGCTGCTGCTGTTGTCGTCGCTGCTGGTCGAGAGTTGGAGGCCCCACGGTGAAGAAAATGTACCGGTGGTCCGACGCCGTATAGTGGCACGAAGTGGTGTTCGCTGCCACCTCCCAAGTGTCTGGACGAGCAATGGATGCGCTCGCGAAAGACACATCCACGACACTGGGAGTGGCGACTCCGTTGCCCACGAACGTCGGGACCGATCCTTGGTTCAGGATCACAAGCCCAAGCTGCCGGATTGTGTCCAGCAGCTCTTCGCCGCGCCGGGTGGTACGTTGGCTACCCCACTCCTCATTCCAGGCGTTGAAATCGCCTGCCAGGACGATGCGAGGGTGGGGTTGGGCCTCCAACTCCACCGCCTCCAGAAGTTGCTCGAACTCGCCGGCGTTGAGACGTGGAGGGGCGTAACAGCTGATGAAGACCACCCCTCCAATCTGCGCAGCAGCCAACCCGGGCATGGCACAGCGCCAGACCCGCTGGATTGGAAGGTGGCCGGTTGCCACCACAGCTGCTCTCCCCGACGAATCCACCGTCCAGTTACCGCTGCCCTCTGGAGGTCGATACACCTCTGACAGCAGCAGCACGTCGACCCGCTTCGTGCGGGCTGTTTGCAGGGCCAGATCCTGAGCAGTGCGTCCACCACCCAGGTTGACCTGCATCACCCTCACTACACCCGACACTGTTGACCTTGTCGGCACGATGAGTGGCCCACTCGATGGGGCCCCTGGCAGACAATGCACTTAGCTGCCGACGTGCACTGACTAACGCGGTGGCCTACCTCGCCACACTGCAAACACTGACCCGTCCGGTCAGTTGAAGAACGGCAGTCCCGCGCCAGGTGCCCCATCAGCAGGCAACGGAAGCAGCGCTGACGGTCGAGCGGCTTTTTCGGCACTTCGCGGATGCCGCTGACACATTGGCAGAGTGTCAACTTCTGACCAATGAGACTCCGTGCCTTGGCCAGTGGGAGTCGAACACGCGCTCGCTTTGTGCCATCACGGAGCTCCCAAAGCTCGACGTGAGTGATGCCAGCCGCTGACCCCAGCTTCTCCTCAATGGCAAGCTTCACGTCACTCTCTTTGGCCAGAGAGTCGACGTTGGTGATGAGAAGCTCACCCATCTCCGTCACCACTCGTGCCTCGCCATCCTCACCTAGCGCTAGCTGGATCCGGCGAGCCAGCTCCGCGCTATCGACGTTCTTCCGCAACGGTACAAGCAGATGACCTTGCACGGTCCGGCGCCCCATGCCGATGTCTGCCCTGACGTCCTGCAGCTCCTGAGATGTACGCAGCTTCACGTACATCTCTGTCCAGGTTTTGTCCGAACCTGGGACCACCGCAATGCGGTCAGGACGCGGAGGACGCCCCTTAGACTGGGCACGATGCTGCTGATGTTGTTGCTGCTGACTCTGCTGCTGCTGCTGGCGCATCTGAGGTGGCCGGTACGGCTGGCCCACCTGCTGCGGTTGCTGCTGCTGCTGAGTCGAACGTTGCGATCGGCTCTTCCGACCGCTCACGACCGTAGCCCAGGACATCTGCTGCTGTTGCCGCTGCTGCTGACGTTGCGGTTGCTGCTGCTGCTGCTGCTGCTGGCCATTAGCCGACACTGCGACCGTCCGTCGCTGCGGCTGTGGCTGGCTGCGCTGCTGCTGCTGCTGCTGCTGCTGCTGCTGCCGCTGTTGTTGTTGCTGCTGCCGCTGCTGCTGCTGCTGCCGCTGCTGCTGCTGCTGCTGCTGCTGCTGCTGCTGCAGTTGCGAAGCTTTCTTCGCACGGTTGCGCTGCTGCCGGCTGCGTTTTGTCCTGGCACTGCCCTGACCAACAGGCTGTGCCGAGGAATGAAGCGCCGTCAAGGAACGCATGCCCTCTTGAAGCGCTTCCAGCGTACACTTCAGGGCCACTTCACGTTCCCGGCTAAGTCGCAGCTCTTCCGTCAGCGACTCGATCTGTTTGGCGAAGTTCTCCAGCATCTTGTGCTGGAAAGCCAGCACCGACGCTTCGCCATCGTCGTGGGGAGCCACGGTTGAAGACATCTCCCCTGCCGCTACCACTGGCGGCACCACCGTCTGCTCGAGAAGAGAGGCGTCGGAAAATTCCGCATCGTCCTCCTCCTCGGAATTATCAGCCTCGGACGGAACCGCCACCGTTGGTCCGGCCGGCCGTGGTGTCTCCGGTAAAGGGGAAGGGGTATCGGACCGCTTCCGAGGCGTGGACGACGACCGCACCCCGGAACGAAGCACCCGCCCCTCCATTCTCCGCTCCTTTCACAAAAAACCGCCTGCACGAATCGTTCAGACGGAACAAGGGAATATTCCCTTCAACATCTGCCAAGGTAACGACCGTCCGTCGCTAGAGCCCCTTTGGCAGATTTCCCGTCCGCGGATCGCAAGAATAAAAAACTCCCACTTTTTTCTTTATTAAAAACAATTTCGCAAGAGAAAACCGCAAGAATAAGAATTTTTAATAAATTCCGCAAGAGATTCAAGAAAACACCAAAAAACGGGTTCGTCGCCTGCTGACGCGTTGAAGTCTCTCGTTTTGGCGTTCCCGGGGAAGGATTCGGAGCCAAAGAACCGTTCCCGGTCTCCTGCTAAGCGTTCCCGGTCTCCGGCTGCGCGTTCTCACTCTCTGACCGCTAAGCGCCGGAAAGGTATGCAATTCGCATCGAGTTTTATAGCACCGTAACGCTTCGTAACGCTGGTGTCCCGGCTAAGCGCTACCGCTACCGGTCACTGGTGGCGCTGCAGACGTCGAAGAGAAGGTGGTTGCTGTCTTCGCTGGAAGTTGCGGAACCCGCCACGGGTGGCGCTGTCGTCATAAAAAGGGAGCTTTTACGTTGGGTTGTTGTCCTCACTGCTCGAAAACGCTTCGTGGTGTTGTTGATGACACAAACACACGCGACGACACACCTGACGCCACCGTACCACGCTGTTGCACGCACTTTCACGTCGAGTTTTTACTGTTTATCTCTTTTTAAAAGCACTTTACGTCGCTGGAAAACGATAGTTTATGCTCCCTAGCATGTGTTTTACCACTTTTCCAATGTTCTAACACGGTATTTCGATATTTATTCGCCACTGAAGTTCCCCATACAAAGTGTATGGGGACACTTTAAACTGAGTTTTAGCGCAGTAAATTGAAGTAAAACGATTTCCTTTTTCAATATTCGCTAAGAATGACACTCAATTCGCCCTTTTCGACTATTGTTCCGCTATTTATAAGCACTTTTGCACAATATTTTTGCAAAAAATACGGAGCGACACAAAGCACGTCTAAACTGCTGGCTTGACAGCTACGCACACACAGGGATAACTGGCTTGTGGCCGCCAAGCGTTCATAGCGACGTGGCTTTTTGATCCTTCGATGTCGGCTCTTCCTATCATTGTAAAGCAAAATTTACCAAGCGTAGGATTGTTCACCCTTTCAAGGGAACGTGAGCTGGGTTTAGACCGTCGTGAGACAGGTTAGTTTTACCCTACTGGTGTGCATTGTTTGTCGCTATCTTAACGGAATTCCTGTGCAGTACGAGAGGAACCACAGGTACGGACCACTGGCTCAATACTAGTTCGAACGGACTATGGTATGACGCTACGTCCGCTGGATTATGCCTGAACGCCTCTAAGGTCGTATCCAATCCGAGCTGATAGCGCTTCTTATACCCATTAGGTGGTCGTAAGCTAGCGGGCCTAACAACCCTCCGAGAACCGTCCGTGCTGTCCATTGGCACACTGGCGTCTCATCCCCGCTTACTACTAGGCCGCAAAGGGCGGGTTCGCGCTGCACGTGTTAGTACCATACATGTTGGGAACACCGGTGGACGAGCTTGCCGACTGTGGATATCACTAGTTTCGACACCTACGACCGCCCGCAAACGACGGGACTACAGGCTGGGAGCTTCAAGTTGTAGAGATGCGTTCGCATCGATCCTCTCAGGCGACCCATGCTTGGTGGTTAGTGCTTGCGCGTGCGCGCCCCGTGTGTGCTGGAATTGGCCAACCAGTGCACATTGGTGGTGCGTACCGTGACTTGCACCATGTGACGAGAGTGTTGAAGAACACTGTGTGGTGACTCTATGCCTATGTGATGGGGTGCTTGTAACACACGACCGAACCGACGGCTCGTTGGATGGTCACGACAGTGTGGTGCAGGTGCGCCCATGTGTAACGAATACATTGAGTGCCGTTGGAGGTTAGCGGTTGGTTGGTTGCATGCTACAACTTCGCGTTGTACATGGGCTGGCCGCTGCGCTTCCTTCGGGTTGCCACTTGATGTTGATAGGGTTGATGTATTGTGTTCGTTGACTTTTGGTTCATTCCAAAAGTCTTCGGACTTAGATAATTTTACAAGTGTCGGCGCTCTCGGACCGAAAATAAGAAGACAACTAAGAAGAAAAAGAGAAAGAAGCTAATAGTGGAAAGTATTCTTCTTCAAAGAAGGAACAAAAATTTTACAAGTGTTGAAAAATTTCCTAAGTCCAAAAAATTTTCTAAGTCCAGAAAATTTTCTAAGTCCCACAAAATGGAACATGATGAAGAAGATACAGAAGTTGAAAATTTTTCTAAGTCCAAAAAATTTTCTAAGTCCAGAAAATTTTCTAAGTCCAAAGTGTTGGAACAATTTCCAAAGGCCCATAGGTTGCACTGAATTTTCCTAAGTTGGCCACAAGTACCCATGAGGTATCGAGAAGGTTCACCCGAAGGACATAATATGTCCCAAAGTACCGATAGAGCACCCACAAAGAGCACCCAATTGGCCTATGTTGGCCAAAAGTACCGATAGAGTACCCACAAGTAGCACTGAGTTGGCCTAAGTTGGCCAAAAGTACCGATAGAGTACCCACAAGAAGCACTGAGTTGGCCTAAGTTGGCCAAAAGTACCGATAGAGTACCCACAAATAGCACCGAATGGGCCTAAGATGGCCAAAAGTACCGATAGAGTACCCACAAATAGCACCCAGTTGGCCTAAGTTGGCCAAAAGTACCGATAGAGCACCCAAAAGTAGCACCCAATTGGCCTATGTTGGCCAAAAGTACCGATAGAGTACCCACAAATAGCACCCAGTTGGCCTAAGTTGGCCAAAAGTACCGATAGAGCACCCACAAGTAGCACCCAATTGGCCTATGTTGGCCAAAAGTACCGATAGAGTACCCACAAATAGCACCGAATGGGCCTAAGTTGGCCAAAAGTACCGATAGAGTACCCACAAATAGCACCGCGTTGGCCTAAGTTGGCCAAAAGTACCGATAGAGTACCCACAAGTAGCACTGAGTTGGCCTAAGTTGGCCAAAAGTACTGATAGAGTACCCACAAATAGCACCGAATGGGCCTAACATGGCCAAAAGTACCGATAGAGTACCCACAAATAGCACCGAATGGGCCTAACATGGCCAAAAGTACCGATAGATAGAGCACCACATATAGCACCCCATTGGCTAAGTTGGCCAAAAGTACCGATAGAGTACCCACAAAGAGCACCCAATTGGCCAAGTTGGCCAAAAGTACCGCCAAGTAGCACCATAGAGGCCCGAGTAGAGCGAAATGTGGGCCAAATTGAACATTTGAAAATTTTTACAAGTCCAGAAAATTTTCTAAGTCCAGAAAATTTTCTAAGTCCAAAGAGTTGGACAAATTTCCTTAGGCCCAAAGGTTGCACTGAATGTTCCTAAGTTGGCCATCAGTACCCATGAAGTATAGCGAAGGTTCACCCGAAGACACAATACGCCCTAAAGTACCCACAGAGTACCCACAAGTTGCACCCAATTGGCCTAAGTTGGCCAGAAGTACCGACAAGTACCACCATAGAAGCCCGAGTAGAGCGAAATGTGGGCCAAAGTACCGAGTAGTTGCCACAAATGCCCAAATGGATACCAAAATGTGGTACCAAGTACCTAACTGTTGCAACAAATGCTAGCTTTCTGAGCAAAAGCTGTGGACCAATTTCGTAGAAGAACCGCCTAGGCGAAAAGGCAAAAATCGCCGAAGCTGGCCCGCTCGCAGAGCTCGCGGGCCAGGAGATACTCATAGGGCGATTTACTAGAGTGGGGAACTTGAGAATTTTTGTGTCCGAGACTTTGGGCAACTTCGCGGCCGCCCCCTTAAAGTAAAAGATTTTCTCTGGGTGCCTAAAATTCGCAATTCCCGCAAAGTCGGAAGACGTTAAAGTTTTTGCCCAAAAAATGGCCATCGATTTAAGGTGATTTTCCAATAAGAAAATTTTTCCTAAGATGAATTTTTTCGAATATTTCCTAAACTAAGCGTCGGAGCACATGGCCGTGGAGGAACTTTTGGTAGCTTTTGGCAAGGGCTATCGGATGAAATAATGCGAAAGGCCATCGGAGCGATATTGGATAAATGCGGGCCCATAAACGTACCTAAGAAGTGAAAATTGGTACCTTGCACGCAGGATGCAAGAAATGCTTGAGTGTTAACCATCATCGGTACCAAGTACCTAGGTTATATCGAGTGCGTAGATGGAAGTCGGTACCAAAGGGAAACCTTCCTAGGCTAGGTGCACGCAAGTGAGTATGGATCGATCAGTAGAAAGATGGGAAGCCATAGGAAACCTTCCTAGGCTAGGTGCACGCAAGTGAGTATGGATCGATCAGTAGAAAGATGGGAAGCCCAAGGAAACCTTCCTAGGCTAGGTGCACGCAAGTGAGTATGGATCGATCAGTAGAAAGATGGGAAGCCCAAGGAAACCTTCCTAGGCTAGGTGCACGCAAGTGAGTATGGATCGATCAGTAGAAAGATGGGAAGCCATAGGAAACCTTCCTAGGCTAGGTGCACGCAAGTGAGTATGGATCGATCAGTAGAAAGATGGGAAGCCATAGGAAACCTTCCTAGGCTAGGTGCACGCAAGTGAGTATGGATCGATCAGTAGAAAGATGGGAAGCCCAAGGAAACCTTCCTAGGCTAGGTGCACGCAAGTGAGTATGGATCGATCAGTAGAAAGATGGGAAGCCCAAGGAAACCTTCCTAGGCTAGGTGCACGCAAGTGAGTATGGATCGATCAGTAGAAAGATGGGAAGCCATAGGAAACCTTCCTAGGCTAGGTGCACGCAAGTGAGTATGGATCGATCAGTAGAAAGATGGGAAGCCATAGGAAACCTTCCTAGGCTAGGTGCACGCAAGTGAGTATGGATCGATCAGTAGAAAGATGGGAAGCCATAGGAAACCTTCCTAGGCTAGGTGCACGCAAGTGAGTATGGATCGATCAGTAGAAAGATGGGAAGCCATAGGAAACCTTCCTAGGCTAGGTGCACGCAAGTGAGTATGGATCGATCAGTAGAAAGATGGGAAGCCATAGGAAACCTTCCTAGGCTAGGTGCACGCAAGTGAGTATGGATCGATCAGTAGAAAGATGGGAAGCCCAAGGAAACCTTCCTAGGCTAGGTGCACGCAAGTGAGTATGGATCGATCAGTAGAAAGATGGGAAGCCATAGGAAACCTTCCTAGGCTAGGTGCACGCAAGTGAGTATGGATCGATCAGTAGAAAGATGGGAAGCCATAGGAAACCTTCCTAGGCTAGGTGCACGCAAGTGAGTATGGATCGATCAGTAGAAAGATGGGAAGCCATAGGAAACCTTCCTAGGCTAGGTGCACGCAAGTGAGTATGGATCGATCAGTAGAAAGATGGGAAGCCCAAGGAAACCTTCCTAGGCTAGGTGCACGCAAGTGAGTATGGATCGATCAGTAGAAAGATGGGAAGCCATAGGAAACCTTCCTAGGCTAGGTGCACGCAAGTGAGTATGGATCGATCAGTAGAAAGATGGGAAGCCATAGGAAACCTTCCTAGGCTAGGTGCACGCAAGTGAGTATGGATCGATCAGTAGAAAGATGGGAAGCCCAAGGAAACCTTCCTAGGCTAGGTGCACGCAAGTGAGTATGGATCGATCAGTAGAAAGATGGGAAGCCCAAGGAAACCTTCCTAGGCTAGGTGCACGCAAGTGAGTATGGATCGATCAGTAGAAAGATGGGAAGCCATAGGAAACCTTCCTAGGCTAGGTGCACGCAAGTGAGTATGGATCGATCAGTAGAAAGATGGGAAGCCCAAGGAAACCTTCCTAGGCTAGGTGCACGCAAGTGAGTATGGATCGATCAGTAGAAAGATGGGAAGCCATAGGAAACCTTCCTAGGCTAGGTGCACGCAAGTGAGTATGGATCGATCAGTAGAAAGATGGGAAGCCATAGGAAACCTTCCTAGGCTAGGTGCACGCAAGTGAGTATGGATCGATCAGTAGAAAGATGGGAAGCCATAGGAAACCTTCCTAGGCTAGGTGCACGCAAGTGAGTATGGATCGATCAGTAGAAAGATGGGAAGCCATAGGAAACCTTCCTAGGCTAGGTGCACGCAAGTGAGTATGGATCGATCAGTAGAAAGTGGGAAGCCCAGTACCAAATGCCCTAGTGAAGACCGTAAACGAATATCATGAACCGAGAAGGAGCACCAAATGCCCTAGTGAAGACCGTAAACGAATATCATGAACCGATAAGGAGCACCAAATGCCCTAGTGAAGACCGTAAACGAATATCATGAACCGATAAGGAGCACCAAATGCCCTAGTGAAGACCGTAAACGAATATCATGAACCGAGAAGTAGCAACGAATGCCTGAAAAAGTACCAAGTCCACGGTATAGAGTAACGAGAGTTAACCGCCGTGATGTATGCAATGAGGGCAGCCATTGCATGGGTTCTGGACTTGGTTCGCGAATAACTTTTTTGCTAGACATCGGACAAAGTTGACGTGGAAGAACGAAATGTAGCATTTGGTGCCACCTATCCAAAACTTTTTCAAGATTGAAGATCCGATCGATACAGCCTGAGTTATAGGCAAAAGTTGGTGCAAAATTGAGCATTTTTAATGGTGAAAAATCGGTAATCCTCGAATAGCTCCTGTTGGAAGCATCGGACCACATGGTCGTGGAGGAACATATTGTAGCGGGCGGTGTCAAGTATCGACACCCAAAACCGCATGTCCGATGGACGGAAAATGACCAAGTTATAGTGAAAACTTGGTTGCACCAAATTCCCGAAGAAGTGCAACGAGAAGGTGAATGCGATGGTTGTTCGTCGAATAGCTCCGGCCACAGACATGGTAGCGATTAGTGGTGCATGGAAGAAATCTAGCCACAAGTGCCATCTAGCCATGGCCAGAAGAAAGTGTGGCCATATCTTGGATACCGGCGGAGCTATGGGGCAAATATGGGCCAAAAATGGTGCAAGTTGGACCAAAAATCCGACCAAGTGCGCGAGGCGCTTTCGTGAATAGCTCCGGCCACAGACATGGTAGCGATTAGTGGTGCATGGAAGAAATCTAGCCACAAGTGCCATCTAGCCATGGCCAGAAGAAAGTGTGGCCATATCTTGGATACCGGCGGAGCTATGGGGCAAATATGGGCCAAAAATGGTGCAAGTTGGACCAAAAATCCGACCAAGTGCGCGAGGCGCTTTCGTGAATAGCTCCGGCCACAGACATGGTAGCGATTAGTGGTGCATGGAAGAAATCTAGCCACAAGTGCCATCTACCCATGGCCAGAAGAAAGTGTGGCCATATCTTGGATACCGGCGGAGCTATGGGGCAAATATGGGCCAAAAATGGTGCAAGTTGGACCAAAAATCCGAAAAAGTACCTAGGTAAATGCGATGGTTGTTCGTCGAATAGCTCCGGCCAGAGACATGGTAGCGATTAGTGGTGCATGGAAGAAATCTAGCCACAAGTGCCATCTACCCATGGCCAGAACAAAGTGTGGCCATATCTTGGATACCGGCGGAGCTATGGGGCAAATACGGGCCAACAATGGTGCCAGGTGGACCAAAAATCCGACCAAGTGCGCGAGGCGCTTTCGTGAATAGCTCCGGCCACAGACATGGTAGCGATTAGTGGTGCATGGAAGAAATCTAGCCACAAGTGCCATCTACCCATGGCCAGAAGAAAGTGTGGCCATATCTTGGATACCGGCGGAGCTATGGGGCAAATACGGGCCAACAATGGTGCCAGGTGGACCAAAAATCCGACCAAGTGCGCGAGGCGCTTTCGTGAATAGCTCCGGCCACAGACATGGTAGCGATTAGTGGTGCATGGAAGAAATCTAGCCACAAGTGCCATCTACCCATGGCCAGAAGAAAGTGTGGCCATATCTTGGATACCGGCGGAGCTATGGGGCAAATATGGGCCAAAAATGGTGCAAGTTGGACCAAAAAATCCGAAAAAGTACCTAGGTAAATGCGATGGTTGTTCGTCGAATAGCTCCGGCCAGAGACATGGCAGCGATTAGTGGTGCATGGAAGAAATCTAGCCACAAGTGCCATCTACCCATGGCCAGAAGAAAGTGTGGCCATATCTTGGATACCGGCGGAGCTATGGGGCAAATATGGGCCAAAAATGGTGCAAGTTGGACCAAAAATCCGACCAAGTGCGCGAGGCGCTTTCGTGAATAGCTCCGGCCACAGACATGGTAGCGATTAGTGGTGCATGGAAGAAATCTAGCCACAAGTGCCATCTACCCATGGCCAGAAGAAAGTGTGGCCATATCTTGGATACCGGCGGAGCTATGGGGCAAATATGGGCCAAAAATGGTGCCAGGTGGACCAAAAATCCGACCAAGTGCGCGAGGCGCTTTCGTGAATAGCTCCGGCCACAGACATGGTAGCGATTAGTGGTGCATGGAAGAAATCTAGCCACAAGTGCCATCTAGCCATGGCCAGAAGAAAGTGTGGCGATATCTTGGATACCGGCGGAGCTATGGGGCAAATACGGGCCAAAAATGGGTAAACTTGTACGGTCCAAAGCCAAGGGTAAATTTTTTTATTCCTCTAATAACTTCTAGCACAGACATTGAATCGGTTGGTGATGTATGGATGAAATGCAGCAAACAGTTGGAACTACCCATAAAATCTTAAAGATTGACGATCCAATGTATAGAACCGGAGTAATGTGCGATACTTGGTGTAAAATCGAGTGAAAAATTAACTATAAACTGTTTTTGGCCCATAACTCGAATACTAGACATCGGAAGGGGGGGTCGTAGAACGATTTTTTGTTGCCCTATCGATTCCCTATCGAACGAGCAAAAGTTGTTTTTTTGACCAAAAAGGACCCCTACTCTAGTAAAATTGGCCTGATTTTACTAGTCCCCGGTACCCGTACAGGCAAAATGAGCAAAATGCTCAAGTATGAATGGTTTTTGGCCCATAACTCGAATACTAGACGTCGCAGGGGGGTGTCATGGAACAATTTTTGGTAGCCCTTGAAATTATCTATCGAATGACATATACTTGATTTTTGGCCAAAAAGTTCCCTAGACTAGTAAAAATCGCATCATTTTACTAGAGTCGGGTACCCTGGACGAAAAACCGCTATAATTGCGGTTTTTGGCTAATAACTCGAATACTAGACGTCGCAGGGGGGTGTCGTGGAACAATTTTTGGTAGCCCTTGAAATTATCTATCGAATGACATATACTTGATTTTTGGCCAAAAAGTTCCCTAGACTAGTAAAAATCGCATCATTTTACTAGAGTCGGGTACCCTGGACGAAAAACCGCTATAATTGCGGTTTTTTGGCTAATAACTCGAATACTAGACGTCGCAGGGGGGTGTCGTGGAACAATTTTTGGTAGCCCTTGAAATTATCTATCGAATGACATATACTTGATTTTTGGCCAAAAAGTTCCCTAGACTAGTAAAAATCGCATCATTTTACTAGAGTCGGGTACCCTGGACGAAAAACCGCTTAAGTTGCAGTTTTTGGCTAATAACTCGAATACTAGACGTCGCAGGGGGGTGTCGTGGAACAATTTTTGGTAGCCCTTGAAATTATCTATCGAATGACATATACTTGATTTTTTGACCAAAAAGTTCCTAGACTAGTAAAAATCGCATCATTTTACTAGAGTCGGGTACCCTGTACGAAAAACCGCTATAGTTGCGGTTTTTGGCCAATAACTCGAATACTAGACGTCGGAGGGGGGTGCCGTAGAACAATTTTTTGTAGCCCTTGAAATTACCTTTCGAATGATATATAGTGGTTTTTTGGTCAAACAGTGACCCCGAGACTAGTAACCCTCCATACACAAAACCGCCTAAAAAGTTTTGGTTTTGCAAAATTTTGAAAAGTGCGTCAAAAAAATTTTTTCAAAAAGTACCAAATCGTGATCAGAACTCACTATAGACCATAAAAAGTGAAATCCGATGGTCATTTGCAACACTTGGTCAATCGAGAAAAATTTCACTTTTTTACTAGAGTCGGGTACCCTGAACGAAAAATCGCTCAAGTGATGGTTTTTGGCCAATAACTCGAATACTAGACGTCGGAGGGGGGTGCCGTAGAACAATTTTTTGTAGCCCTTGAAATTACCTTTCGAATGATATATAGTGGTTTTTTGGTCAAACAGTGACCCCGAGACTAGTAACCCTCCATACACAAAACCGCCTACAAAAACTTTGTTTTGAAAAATTTTGAAAAGTTCAAAAAAATTTTTTTTTCAAAAACTACTAAAACGTGATAAGAACTTACTATAGACCATGAAAAGTGATATCCGATGATAATTTGCAAAAGTTGGTAACTAGTAAAAAATTTCACTTTTTTACTAGAGTCGGTGCAACGAGAAAAAAAAAGTCCGTGATGGAGAAAAATGGCACGTTTTCCACGCCTGTACGCTTTCGTTTTCTATATAGGGGGTAGGTGAGCCAGAAGCATGAATTTGACTGAGTACGTATCTTTATGAATTGGGCCCTTCTAAATCGATTGAGACTACCCCCAGGACGATCGGACGACTGCTTCTGGCTCAAAATGTGGTTTTTAGATTTTGATCGTCAATTATGAGAGAAAAAATCGATTAGAAGTAAAGATACGAAATGCTTGGTCTAAGTTGGGAAACGACTTCGGATATTTGTTGGACGTTGTCGTAGAAGGTCCGAGGACCAAGGAAAAGTGATTTCCAAGTGGATTTATGCACTATTAGTCGATGGTAAGATGTGAAATTAGTAGAACTTACCATACAGTTTGCGAAGTTGAAGCAATCGGTTGGTGAATATGGTACTGTCTGTCCAATTTGGTGGTTCGGAATGAGTGAAACGATGTTGATGATGGATAGACGTTCCGATTGCCCCCGATCGGGGAACATATAGTGGTCTTTAAGGTCCAAGTACCTATGTTTTGGTAAGCAGAACTGAGAGTTAAAGGATGAAAGTCGGCCATTCCTAATATCATCCTATCGGTGGTTCGCGAGTTGTTTGAGGACCGGAGCAGCTCGCGATGAAACGGTCCTAGGGTATTGGTTATCCATCCAAGGAAGAGTAAATGCGATCCTAGATGTGTGTCGTTGGCCGTTCTACCGGTATCGCCTATCGATGAGATATCGACGGGCATGCCTTACTCGAAAGTTGAATTCTAGGATCGATGGTCAAACAGACCTATGAGCGATAAACCAAACTGAACACGTATTGATGTCGGCTTTTCCTATCATTTGATGCCGCAGGTTGTTTAGGGACCGGAGCAACTTGCGGCCGAGACGGTCCCCGGGGGTTTCTTTCTCCAAGGAGTGGAAACTATTAAGCAAGAGTTGTAGCAAGATACGATCCTCTGATGTGTCGTTGGCCGTTCATGCGGTATCGCCTGTCGATGAGATATCGATGGGCATGCCTTACTCTCCCGACTGGATTACTGAGAGTTTAATCAGGGATCGATGGTCAAACAGACCAATGAGCGATAAACCAAACTGAACACATATTGATGTCGGCATTTCCTATCATTTGTCGCAGGTTGTTTAGGGACCGGAGCAGCTTGCGACCGAGACGGTCCCCGGGGGTTTCTTTCTCTAAGGAGTGGAAACGATTAAGCAAAAGTCGTAGCAATAATCGATCACCTGATGTGTCGTTGGCCGTTCTTGCGGTATCGCCTGTCGATGAGATATCGATGGGCATGCCTTACTCTCCTGACTGTTTAATTGAGAGTTATAATCAGGGATCGATGGTCAAAAAGACCTATGAGCGATAAACCAAACTGAACACGTATTGATGTCGGCATTTCCTATCATTTGTCGCAGGTTGTTTGGGGACCGGAGCAGCTTGCGACCGAGACGGTCCCTTCCCGAAAGATGGTGAACCGAGTCGTCTGGCGTAAAAACCGGACGACTCGAAAGGGCTTGACCCTTTCAAGTGAGCGATAATCACATTCTACGCTCAGTTCGACAGCTACAAGGCAATCACTCGCTATGTTCAGAGCTAATACATGCAACATGCCGGCATTGTTTCCACCGACGCATGGATTCAAGACTGGTGCACTTATTAGTTAAACCGTTCGCCTCCGGGTGTTTCGAGTTCAAGTCTGGATGAGGATTGATCTTGCTGGTAATAGCTTGAGCCCTTAAGGGGTCGAAGCGTACATCTTGAGACCATGTACAACATATTACCAAATCGGCACCATGGGTTCTGGTGCAAGTGATGTAACCGTGAAAGATGTTGAGCAGCCCAACATCGGTTTACACACGCATAATAGGAAGGCAGCGCTGTCGACTGGTCAGTCGTGTAAGAAGTGTGCATTATCGATCACAAATATATTGGTGATCTGTAGGTTGCGCATACACCATGCCCGGTGTAAAGTGCCGTGGTCCCCCCCGGGGGGCTGCATCAAACTGTTCGCCACGCGAACTACCCAATGGAACGAACTCGATGCATTTAATAAGAAGAAGAGATGATAATGAAACACGGTCGATTTAAGAGTTGAAAACGTTGAAATGCCTATAAGCAAGTCTTAAGTTGGTGGTGACCGTTACGCCCCAACAAATTGGTGCCTTACCCTACACCAAAGAGCCATTCAACATGGTTCAAGTGAGCGATAATCACGCTCTACGCTCAGTATGACAGCTGCAAGGCAATCACTCGCTAAGTTCAGAGCTAATACATGCAACACGCCGGCATTGTTTCCACCGACGCATGGATTCAAGACTGGTGCACTTATTAGTTAAACCGTTCGCCTCCGGGTGTTTCGAGTTCAAGTCTGGATGAGGATTGTTCTTGCTGGTAATAGCTTGAGCCCCTGAATAAGGGGCCGAAGCGTACATCTTGAGAGTAAATGTACAACATATTACCAAATCGGCACCGTGGGTTCTGGTGCAAGTGATGTAACCATGAAAGATGTTGAGCAGCCCAACATCGGTTTACACACGCATAAGGGGTATATTGTTATCTGTAGGTTGCGCATACACCATACCCGGTGTAAAGTGCCGTGGTCCCCCAGGGGGCTGCATCAAAACGTTCGCCATGCGAACTACCCAATGGAACGAACTCGATGTATTGAAAGAGATGAACAATTAATAGCGAGAATAGGGGCCCGGAAGCAATTCCGCGGCCCTACGGTCGATTCAAGAGTTGAAACGTTGTACAATCGTGGATAGCACCTAGTGCTAATATGGTGAGAGATAATGTGTGAGGAAATTTAGTTTCCTAAAGTTTAGTTAGTGGTTTCCGTTGTGCCCTAACAAACTTAAAGTTGGTGGTGACCGTTACACCCCAACAAATTGGTGCCTTACCCAACACCAAAGAGCCATTCCATATGGTTCTAGAGAGAGAGAGTTGTGTGGAAATTTATTTCCCACTAAGCGAGTGTGTGTCTGTAGTGGAACGAATTCTGGTTGATCCTACCAGTAATATACGCTTGTCTCAAAGGTTAAGCCATGCATGTCTAAGTACAAACATAAATGAATGTGAAACCGCATAAGGCTCAGTATAACAGCTATAATTCACAAGATCATCCTACCACTAGTTACTTGGATAACTGTGGAAAATCCAGAGCTAATACATGCAACATGCCGGGACTGTTGCCCTCGCGGGTAGCTGAACTGGTGCACTTATTAGTTAAACCAATCGCCTCCGGGCGGCTTGAGTTGAAGTCTGGATAAGGACGCAGATCGTATGGTCGCTTGTCGACTGACGACAGATCTTTCAAATGTCTGCCCTATCAACTATTGATGGTAGTGTAGAGGACTACCATGGTTGCGACGGGTAACGGGGAATCAGGGTTCGATTCCGGAGAGGGAGCCTGAGAAATGGCTACCACATCCAAGGAAGGCAGCAGGCGCGTAAATTACCCAATCCCAGTACGGGGAGGTAGTGACGAGAAATAACAATATGGACCTCTCTAACGATGGTCCATAATTGGAATGAGTTGAGTATAAATCCTTCAACAAGGATCAAGTGGAGGGCAAGTCTGGTGCCAGCAGCCGCGGTAATTCCAGCTCCACTAGCGTATATTAAAGTTGTTGCGGTTAAAACGTTCGAAGTTGATTGCCCGTCCAGACACGTGACCGCCACGGGCGCCCGGTTACACGCCGGGGCCGTTCGTGCGCGCGCTCACGGCTGCGACTCACAATGGTGTACTTGGGCGTTACTCTGTGAACGAGTACCGTGCTACCGGTTAACTCCGGCACGGGCTCCTCATGGTGCTCAAGATACTCACATTTACCTTGAACAAATTAGAGTGCTCAAAGCAGGCTAAGACAAAGCGTCCGGCCCCCCCGTGGGGTTGGCGTTGGCCGAGAATAATCTTGCATGGAATAATGGAATATGACCTCGGTTTATACGATTTCGTTGGTTTGTCAGAAACCTAGAGGTAATGATTAACAGAAGTAGTTGGGGGCATTGGTATTACGGCGCGAGAGGTGAAATTCGTAGACCGTCGTAGGACCAACTGAAGCGAAAGCGTTTGCCATGGATGCTTTCTTTAATCAAGAACGAAAGTTAGAGGATCGAAGGCGATTAGATACCGCCCTAGTTCTAACCGTAAACGATGCCAATTAGCAATTGGGAGACGCTACCCCTATTCGGTGCTCTCAGTCGCTTCCGGGAAACCAAAATCGGGTTCCGGGGGAAGTATGGTTGCAAAGTTGAAACTTAAAGGAATTGACGGAAGGGCACCACAAGAAGTGGAGCTTGCGGCTTAATTTGACTCAACACGGGAAAATTTACCAGGTCCGAACTTATTGAGGTAAGACAGATTGATAGCTCTTTCTCAAATTTAAGGGTAGTGGTGCATGGCCGTTCTTAGTTCGTGGAATGATTTGTCTGGTTAATTCCGATAACGAACGTGACTCAAACATGCTAACTAGAACGCTGTCAGCAGTGCGCCTCCGGGCGCACCTGACGTTACAGCCGGGCGGCGCCTTCACGGGCGGTCGTCGGCTACGTTTGCCCTGCTTAGCGGGACAACTTGTGTTTAGCAAGCTGAGAATGAGCGATAACAGGTCCGTGATGCCCTTAGATGTTCTGGGCTGCACGCGTGCTACAATGTGGGTCGCAGCGTGTTCTCGCCAAAGGCGCCGCCATTCCGAGAGGAACGGGAAATCACTAAAATGCCCATCTAGTCGGGATTGGGGACTGCAACGGTCCCCATGAACCTGGAATTTCTAGTAAGCACTAGTCATTAGCTAGTGCTGATTACGTCCCTGCCCTTTGTACACACCGCCCGTCGCTACTACCGATGGATTATTTAGTGAGGTTTCTGGAGGCTTACCTTCCGCGGTTCCTTCGTGAGCTGCAGCTGGCATGGCTGAAGTTGACCGAACTTGATGATTTAGAGGAAGTAAAAGTCGTAACAAGGTTTCCGTAGGTGAACCTGCGGAAGGATCATTACTGATGATCGTCCGCGAGTGACCAACCATGGGCTGCCTTCGGTGTAGCTCGGTCGCTCGCTTGCTATGTGTCAGAATTTGTTGAAAGCCAACTCGTTCGTTGTACACTTTGATGGGTGACCATCACTGTGTCCCCGTGCCGAGCTAGATCTCCCCTAGCCGTAAGGCACTTGAACGCCCCTTCGACGACGAGTTGCATGTGTGTGGTATGTGTCAGAATCTGGTGAAGCTTTCTGCATGTGATGTGCCTTGTGTGGATCCGTGGCCATTGCATTGTGTCTGGTGCTTAGATACCCAGACACTTAGAACGCTTGCGCGGAAAGCAAACTCGTTCGTTGTACACTTTGATGGGTGACCATCACTGTGTCTCCGTGCCGTGCTAGATCCCCCCTAGCCGTAAGGCACTTTGAACGCCCCTTCGACGACGAGTTACAAGAGTGTGGTATGTGTCAGAATCTGGTGAAGCTTTCTGCATGTGATGTGCCTTGTGTGGATCCGTGGCCATTGCATTGTGTCTGGTGTGTAGGTACCCAGACACTTAGAACGCTTGCGCGGAAAGCAAACTCGATCGTTGTACACTTTGATGGGCAACCATCACTGTGTCTCCGTGCCGTGCTAGATCTCCCCTAGCCGTAAGGCACTTTGAACGCCCCTTCGACGACGAGTTACAAGAGTGTGGTATGTGTCATAATCTGGTGAAGCTTTCTGCATGTGATGTGCCTTGTGTGGATCCGTGGCCATTGCATTGTGTCTGGTGTGTAGGACCCAGACACTTAAGCAAACTCGATCGTTGTACACTGTGGATGGGCGAGCATCACTGTGTCTCCGTGCCGTGTAAGAGCTCCCCTGGCCATCAGGCACTTGAAAGGTCCTTCGACGACGAGTTACAATAGTGGTGTGTTAGATACGTCAGGTGATGGTATCTACTGTTGTGCAATACGTATCCGGCCACGGCACGGAACGAACGGGAACTGTGGTGCAGACATACAAAGAGTTAAGCCTATTAGTCATTAACTCTAAGGACGGGGGCCATGGGGCGGTACGCAAAGGATACGGATGAGCGAGTATGCAGGCCCAATACTCAATAGCTCGATCCGATCCAAGCACATGAGTTGACTGCGGCGCCAGGTTAACCAATGTGCTAGATTCTATTTGGCCAGTAGAATCTTGTGTCTTATGCGATTTGATACCAAGACACCAGAACGAAAGTTAGTTGAAGAGTTATTAAACTCTTATGAAGTATGGTTGTGCAATCACAACTTATGACTTTAACCTATAAAGTGGATATGGACTTGCAATTATAACATGGAATCTCTACACACCCCATGAGCTCGATCCAATCCACGCACACGAGTTGCCTGAGTAGCGACAGGTATACCGATGTGCAATACGTATCCGGCCACGGCACGGAACGAACGGGAACTGTGGTGCAGACATACAAAGAGTTAAGCCTACTAGTCATTAACTCTAAGGACGGGGCCATGGGGCGGTACGCAAAGGATACGGATGAGCGAGTATGCAGGCCCAATACTCAATAGCTCGATCCGATCCAAGCACATGAGTTGACTGCGGCGTCAGGTTAACCAATGTGCTAGATTCTATTTGGCCAGTAGAATCTTGTGTCTTACGCGATTTGATACCAAGACACCAGAACGAAAGTTAGTTGAAGAGTGATTAAACTCTTATGAAGAATGGTTGTGCAATCACAACTTATGACTTTAACCTATAAAGTGGATATGGACTTGCAATTATAACATGGAATCTCTACACACCCCATGAGCTCGATCCAATCCACGCACACGAGTTGCCTGATTAGCGACAGGTATACCGATGTGCAATACGTATCCGGCCATAGGCACGGAACGAACAGGAACTGTGGTGCAGACATACAAGGGCCATGGGGCGGTACGCAAAGGATACGGATGAGCGAGTATGCAGGCCCAATACTCAATAGCTCGATCCGATCCAAGCACATGAGTTGACTGCGGCGCCAGGTTAACCGATGTGCTAAGAGAGTTGTTCCTGGGCCTTCAAAGTGACTTCAAAACTATCTTAGCGAATGGTGGCCATGGGCGTAGACATGAGCCACAAGTCACAAGGCCTGGGACTATTGGGTAATAAAGACAACTTAGTCAGAAAGTTAGTCTTTGGACGTACCACCGGATTGTGTTACATTGGGAACCTTACTATAAAACCCTAGGCAGGGGATCACTCGGCTCATGGATCGATGAAGACCGCAGCTAAATGCGCGTCACAATGTGAACTGCAGGACACATGAACACCGATAAGTTGAACGCATATTGCGCGTC
>NW_026045146.1:630000-652500 GCF_943734845.2 Anopheles funestus
GGAGACACCGGATCCGACCCGCCAAGCAGCTCCTCTCGTACAGCAGCGAATCGCGGACAGCTAAACACCGCGTGTTCAGCAGTCTCAGCCACACCTGGGCAGCGCTGACAGTCCGGGGATGACGTGAAGCCCATGTTGCACAGGTAGTCACGGAAGAATCCGTGACCGGACAATACCTGTGCTAACTGGAAAGTCACGTCTCCGTGCTTCCGTGACTGCCAGGCCTTGACGTCCGGAATCACACGATGTGCCCAGCGCACGTAACGACTGGCCTCCTCGTTACCCGCATCCGCGTCCCACTGGGCTTGCCAAGCCTGGTATGTACGCTCGCGTTCATCCGCCCGGATCGTTTCACCAGCCTCCGTCCGGTCCTCCTGATGAAGACGGTGATAAACTCTGCTGTCCTCGTCGATCAGGCGGCAAATCGGGATCAGCCCGGCCAGCAGTACCGCCGTCTCACCGCGCACTGTGCGGAACGCTCTGCAGACCCGAATCGCCGTCTTGCGCTGTACTCGACCAACAAGCCTGCGGCATTGCTGTCTTTCCAAGCCTTCCGACCATACTGGGGCTCCGTAGCGAAGGATGGAATCCGCTACAGCCGCCAGCAGGCGGGCTCGAGACGATTTCGGGCCGCTGTGATTCGGCAGAAGTCGTGCCACCGCCTGGGCGACCTTCTCCGCCTTCGCCGCTGCCTTCTCGACGTGAGGGAGCCAGGATAGATGATCCTGTAGCCAGACTCCCAGGTAGCGGATGGACCGGGAGAAGGGAACCACTACACCGCCGATGTTGATGGAGACCGACGGTGGTCTCTTCAGGCTGGAGATGATCGTCATCTCAGTCTTCTCGGGCGCCAGGGAGAGACGGTGACGAGTCAGCCATTCTCCAATCGATGCGACAGCTGTCTCGGCCTTCAAGGCCGCGGCTTCGGGAGTCACCGCCGGGACGAGAAGAACCAAGTCGTCGGCATAACCGACTAGCTCGGTCCCCTGTGGCAGCGACACTCCCAGGACCCCGTCGTACAGCACGTTCCACAAGGTTGGCCCCAGAATGGAGCCCTGCGGAACTCCCGCGCTGATGTGCTGCTCGACGGGTCCCTCACTGGTTTCGATGATTAACCGCCGGTCCTTGAAGTAGCTGCGAATTATCCTTCGCAGCGGGGATGGAACGCCTTTCTCACGCAGCACGTTGGCGATGGACTGCCAGGACGCGGTGTTGAACGCGTTGCGGACGTCCAACGCTACCACCATCAGGCAGCGGTTGTCTCGCTGGTTAGTCCGGCGGAAGGACTTGGCCGTCCTTCCCATCTCCACAACTCGCTGGATCGCGCTGATGGTGGATCGCCCCTTCCGGAAGCCGTACTGGTGATCCGACAGTCGTGGGGCTTCAGGGTCCTCAAGGTGAAGATTCAACCGGGACAGGATCAGGCGCTCCAACACCTTGCCGAGTGCGTCTAGCATGCACAACGGCCGGTACGAGGAGCTTTCCCCGGGAGGTTTGCCAGGCTTTGGCAGCAGCACCAAGCGCTGCCTCTTCCATGACGAAGGAAACTCGCCACGGTCGAGACAGTCCTGGTACAGACGGCAGAAGACCTCCGGGTACTCCCTGATCGCTGTCTTCACGGCTGCATTGGGGATCCCGTCCAATCCCGGCGCCTTCCGGTTGGCCATGCACGCCACGATGTCCAGCAGCTCTCGCGTGGTGACAGGCATCAGCGACTGCCCATCCTCGACGTCCTCCTCTGCCGGCCACTCGACAGCCGGGTGAGTCGGAAACAGGTCCCCAGAGATGCGTAGCAGCTCCTCCTTGTCAGTCTCGGGAGGCACGTAACTGCCACGAATCCGAGACATGACAGTCCGGTACCCTGCTCCGAACTCGTTCTCCTCCGCCAGTCGGATGAGCTCATCAAACTCAGTGCGCTTGCTGGCCCGAATCGCCTTCTCCATGGCCCGCCTCGCAGTCCGGTGGTGCGCTGCTGCGATGCTGCGCTCCTGCAAATCGACCGTGGCAACCATACGGTCGCGAGCTGCTGCACATTCCTCACGAAGGCGTGTGAGCTCCGGTGTCCACCAGAAGAGGGCTCGATGGGGATCACGGTGCGACGAGGTGATCCGCGCCATCGTTTGGTCGCATGCCCGCAACATGGCATCGACCATCCCCTCCTGGTTTACTGCTCGCTCCACGAAGTTCGCTGCGCTAAGTGCTGCTCGGAACGCCTCGGCTGAAAACTGCGAAGCCTTCCATCTCCTGCTTGACTGGTGGCCTCGTACCCGCTGCTGGTCGTGCTGCTGCTGTCGCCGGCGATTTTGCTGTTGTTGTTGCCGCCGATGATGCCGCTGCTGCTGCGGTCGCTGGTTCTGGCTTTGGTGCTGCTGCTGACGTTGGAGCTGAGGTGAGGAGGACGGCCCGACGGTGTAAAGGATGTACCGGTGGTCGGAAGCCGTATAAAACCGCGCCAACGAGTCAGGAGCCACTGCCCATGTGTCGGGGCGTGCGATAGTCTCGCTCGCGAACGACACATCCACGACGCTGGGTGTGGCAACACCGTTCCCGACGAACGTTGGGGTTGTTCCCTGGTTGAGGATCCTCAGCCCAAGCTGCTCGATGGTGTTGAGCAGCGCCTCACCTCGCACGGTGTTCCGCTCGCTTCCCCACTCCTCATGCCAGGCGTTGAAGTCGCCTGCCACTACGACGTGATGATGGGAAAGTGCCTCCAGTTCGAGCGCCTCAAGAAAATGCTCGAACTCACCGAGAGTCAGTCGTGGAGGAGCATAGCAGCTGACGAAAACAACTCCTCCAATCTGGGCGGCCACCAATCCGGGCGTTGGGCTGCGCCACACACGCTGGATGGGATATGCTCCGGTGGCCACCACGGCCACTGCCCCCGATGAGTCCACTGACCACGTTCCGTTGTTCTCCGGAGGCCGGTACACCTCCGAAAGCAGCAGCACGTCGATCCGCTCAGTCCGAGCGGATTGCAGAACGAAATCCTGTGCGGTGCGTCCACCACCCAGGTTCGCCTGCAACACTCGCAGTTGTTGCCTCACACCTGGCACGGTGCCGGCAGTTGTCCACAGCTCTGGTGACCGATGTTGTGCGGGCCACCACACTTAAGGCATTTGGGCTCCAAAGCGCAGGCTTTCGCCAGATGACCGGTGCTGCCACAGCGGAAGCATTTGCCTCGGTAGTCCGCTTCATTCCGACAGTCCCGCACGATGTGCCCCGTTTCCAGGCACCGCAGACAGCGACGCTGGGAGATCGGACGACGAGGGACCTCATGAGCCACGCTGATGCACTGGCAAAGAGACAGTTTTGCCTCGTACAGCTGCTGCGCCTTTACCAGCGGAAGACGAACACGTGCGCGCTTCGTGCCATCGCTCAGCTCCCAAACTTCACAGAAGGTGATGCCCGGGGCTACTCCAAGCTTAGCCCGAATCGCCTCCTTCACCTCATCAACGGTGGCCAGCGAGTCGACATGGGTGATCAGCAGCTCACCCATCTCAGTCAGCACTCGCACTGCACCCATTTCGCCAATGACACTCTGGATCTTATCCGCGAGTGCCTCACTGTCCGCGCTTCGACTAATGGGGACACGGAGATGATCCTGTGCCGTTCGCCGGCCCATCCCGATAGCCGTGCGGACCTCTTCCAGTTCTGGGGCCGTACGTAGCTTCAGATACACCTGCGTCCAGGTTGTACCTACTGCCGGCGCCACTTCGATGGTGTCTGGACGCACGTTACGGCGAGTCGGCTTTTGTTGACTCTGCTGTTGCTGTTGTCGCGGCTGGCTCTGCTGCTGCACCGTTGGCCGCTGCTGTCGCGTCTGCTGCTGCTGTTGTAACGTTGGCCCCTGCTGTTGCGTCTGCTGCCGCTTCTGCAACGCCGGCCACTGCTGGCGTGTCTGCTGCTGCTGACGCTGCTGGGATGGCTGTTGCTGCCGGATTTGTTGCTGCTGCTGCTGCTGTTGTGATGGCTGCGCCTTACCACGGCGATTGCCACGCTTGCGCTGCACGCGCTTAACCGGCTCACTACTGGCCACCTCTGCCCACGTGCGCTGCTCCTCGGCGATGCTGGCGTAGTAACCCTGAGCAGTCACATTCTTGGCGCCAATCGACTGCAGGATAAGCTCGTTCAGCGCCTGCCGGTCCTTCATGTGTTCTTCCCGAAGCCGCTCTTCACGCTGGCGAGCCTGCTCCTGGACCGCCTGTAGCTCCTGACGAGCACGCTCCTGAACCTGCTGCATATCAATCCGAGCCTGCTCGGCGTTGGCGTCCATACGCTGACGGAGAGCCGAGAGCTCCTGCTGCAGGTCCTGAATTGTCGACAGTAGCTGCTCATTAGTGAGGGAAGTCTCACTCATGAGCTTCCTCAGCTCGACCATCTCCGAGCTAGCTGGCTTCATTGTCGGTAGGGACACTCTAGTCACGGCCACTTTCGCCTCCATAATCTGCGGAAGCTTGGCCGGTCTCACGTCGGATGAGTCAGCCCTGGGACGAAGGGATCGCCCAGATACTGACATTTTCCGCACTTTATGCTGGATTTACTCCCCCTCACGGGAGGACGCCAGCAGCGGACTGCCCCGTGAGAACCACCACAGCAGAAATGGTATTCGAGCAGTAAAATCGTTCAGGGAGGTGGTGTTTCGTCACGTTAGGTCGTTCCACGATTTATCAAGACCGAGCTAGACCCCCAAAAATGCCGAATTGGCCAGGGGGGGGGTGGAAAATGACCCAGGAGGGTGGGGGGCTAGATGTAATTGCCCCTCCTGAGCAAAACTCCCGAACACACCAAGCTCCTATCTCCCCTCCTTTCACCCGAAAATGGCGAAAAACCCGAAAATCCACCAAAAATCCGCGATTCCTGATCCGGGGGGGGCGGTGGGTGGGTGGTGGGGGCGCGGAAAAAATTTCAGGGGGTGTGGCAAGTGGTCCCCGAATTTTAGAGCCCAAAACCGGAATTTTTTGCAGCCCGCAAATAATTTTCCGCAGCGTTTTTATGTTTTTCACCTTTTTAACGCCTTAATAAGGAAATCCGGAAAATGCGGGGGGGGTGCTGGAGGTCCGGAAAAAATCCAGGGGGTGCGTCTGGAGGTCCCCGAATTTTCCAGCACAAAACCGGAATTTTCCACTGCACTTGTGTAATTTTCCGGCGAAGTCCAAAATTTAATGCACCTTGATAAGGCCTTAATAAGGCCGGGGGTCACTGAGGGCGATGGGGTGAGGTGGGAGCGGGGGGAAAAATTTTCCCCGAATCGTCTCTCCGTGCTCAACCACCTCCAACACTCACGAAACCGATCAGGCGATAAAAATTTTCCACTTTATAACACACTCAATATTTTGTACCATGGGAAAATGCCGCCTGGGCAGTTCTGTCACCACGTGTTGCAAAAGTGTTTTCCACTTTTTTCAGCACTAAAATCACCGATTTTGATGCGGTTTTTTCACAAAATCACTTCTTTGGCACTCCGCACACGATTTAAAACATATCCGGTCCAAATCCGTTCAAAATTCACTGAGCTGTGAGTGTCCAAAGTTCCCCATACAAAATGTATGGGCACCAAAATATCGTTTTTTGTCGCACTTCCACTGCTCCGATCGACTCGGAAACCGTTTTATCGGCTTCAGCGGCCACGATTTACCTTAAATCAACCTCTTCCGGCAGGAAAAGAGGTGATTTTTTGCACACCTGAACACCGGTTCACTTTGGTGCTCCCGGAGGGGGCAAAAACACAACAAAACTATATTTGCACAAAAATTGTCGTTTTTTGGCCGAACTTCACTATTTTTGGGTAAATCGGGTGCTCTAAGCACGATTTTGACACTTTTAAAACGATTTTATTACGATTTTCACCAAATTTTCACCACTTCTTGACGGAGCGTTTGTTTACCACATCTTCACTTGTCAGCACCCAGGTGACAATTACAGGGATAACTGGCTTGTGGCCGCCAAGCGTTCATAGCGACGTGGCTTTTTGATCCTTCGATGTCGGCTCTTCCTATCATTGTAAAGCAAAATTTACCAAGCGTAGGATTGTTCACCCTTTCAAGGGAACGTGAGCTGGGTTTAGACCGTCGTGAGACAGGTTAGTTTTACCCTACTGGTGTGCATTGTTTGTCGCTATCTTAACGGAATTCCTGTGCAGTACGAGAGGAACCACAGGTACGGACCACTGGCTCAATACTAGTTCGAACGGACTATGGTATGACGCTACGTCCGCTGGATTATGCCTGAACGCCTCTAAGGTCGTATCCAATCCGAGCTGATAGCGCTTCTTATACCCATTAGGTGGTCGTAAGCTAGCGGGCCTAACAACCCTCCGAGAACCGTCCGTGCTGTCCATTGGCACACTGGCGTCTCATCCCCGCTTACTACTAGGCCGCAAAGGGCGGGTTCGCGCTGCACGTGTTAGTACCATACATGTTGGGAACACCGGTGGACGAGCTTGCCGACTGTGGATATCACTAGTTTCGACACCTACGACCGCCCGCAAACGACGGGACTACAGGCTGGGAGCTTCAAGTTGTAGAGATGCGTTCGCATCGATCCTCTCAGGCGACCCATGCTTGGTGGTTAGTGCTTGCGCGTGCGCGCCCCGTGTGTGCTGGAATTGGCCAACCAGTGCACATTGGTGGTGCGTACCGTGACTTGCACCATGTGACGAGAGTGTTGAAGAACACTGTGTGGTGACTCTATGCCTATGTGATGGGGTGCTTGTAACACACGACCGAACCGACGGCTCGTTGGATGGTCACGACAGTGTGGTGCAGGTGCGCCCATGTGTAACGAATACATTGAGTGCCGTTGGAGGTTAGCGGTTGGTTGGTTGCATGCTACAACTTCGCGTTGTACATGGGCTGGCCGCTGCGCTTCCTTCGGGTTGCCACTTGATGTTGATAGGGTTGATGTATTGTGTTCGTTGACTTTTGGTTCATTCCAAAAGTCTTCGGACTTAGATAATTTTACAAGTGTCGGCGCTCTCGGACCGAAAATAAGAAGACAACTAAGAAGAAAAAGAGAAAGAAGCTAATAGTGGAAAGTATTCTTCTTCAAAGAAGGAACAAAAATTTTACAAGTGTTGAAAAATTTCCTAAGTCCAAAAAATTTTCTAAGTCCAGAAAATTTTCTAAGTCCCACAAAATGGAACATGATGAAGAAGATACAGAAGTTGAAAATTTTTCTAAGTCCAAAAAATTTTCTAAGTCCAGAAAATTTTCTAAGTCCAAAGTGTTGGAACAATTTCCAAAGGCCCATAGGTTGCACTGAATTTTCCTAAGTTGGCCACAAGTACCCATGAGGTATCGAGAAGGTTCACCCGAAGGACATAATATGTCCCAAAGTACCGATAGAGCACCCACAAAGAGCACCCAATTGGCCTATGTTGGCCAAAAGTACCGATAGAGTACCCACAAGTAGCACTGAGTTGGCCTAAGTTGGCCAAAAGTACCGATAGAGTACCCACAAGAAGCACTGAGTTGGCCTAAGTTGGCCAAAAGTACCGATAGAGTACCCACAAATAGCACCCAGTTGGCCTAAGTTGGCCAAAAGTACCGATAGAGCACCCAAAAGTAGCACCCAATTGGCCTATGTTGGCCAAAAGTACCGATAGAGTACCCACAAATAGCACCCAGTTGGCCTAAGTTGGCCAAAAGTACCGATAGAGCACCCACAAGTAGCACCCAATTGGCCTATGTTGGCCAAAAGTACCGATAGAGTACCCACAAATAGCACCGAATGGGCCTAAGTTGGCCAAAAGTACCGATAGAGTACCCACAAATAGCACCGAGTTGGCCTAAGTTGGCCAAAAGTACCGATAGAGTACCCACAAGTAGCACTGAGTTGGCCTAAGTTGGCCAAAAGTACTGATAGAGTACCCACAAATAGCACCGAATGGGCCTAACATGGCCAAAAGTACCGATAGAGTATCCACAAAGAGCACCCAATTGGCCTAAGTTGGCCAAAAGTACCGATAGAGCACCCACATATAGCACCCCATTGGCCTAAGTTGGCCAAAAGTACCGATAGAGTATCCACAAAGAGCACCCAATTGGCCTAAGTTGGCCAAAAGTACCGCCAAGTAGCACCATAGAGGCCCGAGTAGAGCGAAATGTGGGCCAAATTGAACATTTGAAAATTTTTACAAGTCCAAAAAATTTTCTAAGTCCAGAAAATTTTCTAAGTCCAAAGAGTTGGACAAATTTCCTTAGGCCCAAAGGTTGCACTGAATGTTCCTAAGTTGGCCATCAGTACCCATGAAGTATAGCGAAGGTTCACCCGAAAGACACAATACGCCCTAAAGTACCCACAGAGTACCCACAAGTTGCACCCAATTGGCCTAAGTTGGCCAGAAGTACCGACAAGTACCACCATAGAAGCCCGAGTAGAGCGAAATGTGGGCCAAAGTACCGAGTAGTTGCCACAAATGCCCAAATGGATACCAAAATGTGGTACCAAGTACCTAACTGTTGCAACAAATGCTAGCTTTCTGAGCAAAAGCTGTGGACCAATTTCGTAGAAGAACCGCCTAGGCGAAAAGGCAAAAATCGCCGAAGCTGGCCCGCTCGCAGAGCTCGCGGGCCAGGAGATACTCATAGGGCGCTTTACTAGAGTGGGGAACTTGAGAATTTTTGTGTCCGAGACTTTGGGCAACTTCGCGGCCGCCCCCTTAAAGTAAAAGATTTTCTCTGGGTGCCTAAAATTCGCAATTCCCGCAAAGTCGGGAAGACGTTAAAGTTTTTGCCCAAAAAATGGCCATCGATTTAAGGTGATTTTCCAATAAGAAAATTTTTCCTAAGATGAATTTTTTCGAATATTTCCTAAACTAAGCGTCGGAGCACATGGCCGTGGAGGAACTTTTGGTAGCTTTTGGCAAGGGCTATTGGATGAAATAATGCGAAAGGCCATCGGAGCGATATTGGATAAATGCGGGCCCATAAACGTACCTAAGAAGTGAAAATTGGTACCTTGCACGCAGGATGCAAGAAATGCTTGAGTGTTAACCATCATCGGTACCAAGTACCTAGGTTATATCGAGTGCGTAGATGGAAGTCGGTACCAAAGGGAAACCTTCCTAGGCTAGGTGCACGCAAGTGAGTATGGATCGATCAGTAGAAAGATGGGAAGCCCAAGGAAACCTTCCTAGGCTAGGTGCACGCAAGTGAGTATGGATCGATCAGTAGAAAGATGGGAAGCCCAAGGAAACCTTCCTAGGCTAGGTGCACGCAAGTGAGTATGGATCGATCAGTAGAAAGATGGGAAGCCCAAGGAAACCTTCCTAGGCTAGGTGCACGCAAGTGAGTATGGATCGATCAGTAGAAAGATGGGAAGCCATAGGAAACCTTCCTAGGCTAGGTGCACGCAAGTGAGTATGGATCGATCAGTAGAAAGATGGGAAGCCATAGGAAACCTTCCTAGGCTAGGTGCACGCAAGTGAGTATGGATCGATCAGTAGAAAGATGGGAAGCCCAAGGAAACCTTCCTAGGCTAGGTGCACGCAAGTGAGTATGGATCGATCAGTAGAAAGATGGGAAGCCCAAGGAAACCTTCCTAGGCTAGGTGCACGCAAGTGAGTATGGATCGATCAGTAGAAAGATGGGAAGCCCAAGGAAACCTTCCTAGGCTAGGTGCACGCAAGTGAGTATGGATCGATCAGTAGAAAGATGGGAAGCCATAGGAAACCTTCCTAGGCTAGGTGCACGCAAGTGAGTATGGATCGATCAGTAGAAAGATGGGAAGCCATAGGAAACCTTCCTAGGCTAGGTGCACGCAAGTGAGTATGGATCGATCAGTAGAAAGATGGGAAGCCCAAGGAAACCTTCCTAGGCTAGGTGCACGCAAGTGAGTATGGATCGATCAGTAGAAAGATGGGAAGCCCAAGGAAACCTTCCTAGGCTAGGTGCACGCAAGTGAGTATGGATCGATCAGTAGAAAGATGGGAAGCCATAGGAAACCTTCCTAGGCTAGGTGCACGCAAGTGAGTATGGATCGATCAGTAGAAAGATGGGAAGCCATAGGAAACCTTCCTAGGCTAGGTGCACGCAAGTGAGTATGGATCGATCAGTAGAAAGTGGGAAGCCCAGTACCAAATGCCCTAGTGAAGACCGTAAACGAATATCATGAACCGATAAGGAGCACCAAATGCCCTAGTGAAGACCGTAAACGAATATCATGAACCGATAAGGAGCACCAAATGCCCTAGTGAAGACCGTAAACGAATATCATGAACCGATAAGGAGCACCAAATGCCCTAGTGAAGACCGTAAACGAATATCATGAACCGATAAGGAGCACCAAATGCCCTAGTGAAGACCGTAAACGAATATCATGAACCGATAAGGAGCACCAAATGCCCTAGTGAAGACCGTAAACGAATATCATGAACCGATAAGGAGCACCAAATGCCCTAGTGAAGACCGTAAACGAATATCATGAACCGAGAAGTAGCAACGAATGCCTGAAAAAGTACCAAGTCCTCGGTATAGAGTAACGAGAGTTAACCGCCGTGATGTATGCAATGTGGGCAGCCATTGCATGGGTTCTGGACTTGGTTCGCGAATAACTTTTTTGCTAGACATCGGACAAAGTTGACGTGGAAGAACGAAATGTAGCATTTGATGCCACCTATCCAAAACTTTTTCAAGATTGAAGATCCGATCGATACAGCCTGAGTTATAGGCAAAAGTTGGTGCAAAAACGAGCATTTTTAATGGTGAAAAATCGGTACTCCTCGAATAGCTCCTGTTGGAAGCATCGGACCACATGGTCGTGGAGGAACATATTGTAGCGCGCGGTGTCAAGTATCGACACCCAAAACCGCATGTCCGATGGACGGAAAATGACCAAGTTATAGTGAAAACTTGGTTGCACCAAATTCCCGAAGAAGTGCAACGAGAAGGTGAATGCGATGGTTGTTCGTCGAATAGCTCCGGCCACAGACATGGTAGCGATTAGTGGTGCATGGAAGAAATCTAGCCACAAGTGCCATCTACCCATGGCCAGAAGAAAGTGTGGCCATATCTTGGATACCGGCGGAGCTATGGGGCAAATATGGGCCAAAAATGGTGCAAGTTGGACCAAAAATCCGACCAAGTGCGCGAGGCGCTTTCGTGAATAGCTCCGGCCACAGACATGGTAGCGATTAGTGGTGCATGGAAGAAATCTAGCCACAAGTGCCATCTACCCATGGCCAGAAGAAAGTGTGGCCATATCTTGGATACCGGCGGAGCTATGGGGCAAATATGGGCCAAAAATGGTGCAAGTTGGACCAAAAATCCGAAAAAGTACCTAGGTAAATGCGATGGTTGTTCGTCGAATAGCTCCGGCCAGAGACATGGCAGCGATTAGTGGTGCATGGAAGAAATCTAGCCACAAGTGCCATCTACCCATGGCCAGAAGAAAGTGTGGCCATATCTTGGATACCGGCGGAGCTATGGGGCAAATATGGGCCAAAAATGGTGCAAGTTGGACCAAAAATCCGACCAAGTGCGCGAGGCGCTTTCGTGAATAGCTCCGGCCACAGACATGGTAGCGATTAGTGGTGCATGGAAGAAATCTAGCCACAAGTGCCATCTACCCATGGCCAGAAGAAAGTGTGGCCATATCTTGGATACCGGCGGAGCTATGGGGCAAATATGGGCCAAAAATGGTGCAAGTTGGACCAAAAATCCGACCAAGTGCGCGAGGCGCTTTCGTGAATAGCTCCGGCCACAGACATGGTAGCGATTAGTGGTGCATGGAAGAAATCTAGCCACAAGTGCCATCTACCCATGGCCAGAAGAAAGTGTGGCCATATCTTGGATACCGGCGGAGCTATGGGGCAAATATGGGCCAAAAATGGTGCAAGTTGGACCAAAAATCCGAAAAAGTACCTAGGTAAATGCGATGGTTGTTCGTCGAATAGCTCCGGCCACAGACATGTTAGCGATTAGTGGTGCATGGAAGAAATCTAGCCACAAGTGCCATCTACCCATGGCCAGAAGAAAGTGTGGCCATATCTTGGATACCGGCGGAGCTATGGTGCAAATACGGGCCAAAAATGGTGCAAGTTGGACCAAAAATCCGACCAAGTGCGCGAGACGCTTTCGTGAATAGCTCCGGCCACAGACATGGTAGCGATTAGTGGTGCATGGAAGAAATCTAGCCACAAGTGCCATCTAGCCATGGCCAGAAGAAAGTGTGGCCATATCTTGGATACCGGCGGAGCTATGGTGCAAATATGGGCCAAAAATGGTGAAGTTGGACCAAAAATCCGACCAAGTGCGCGAGGCGCTTTCGTGAATAGCTCCGGCCACAGACATGGTAGCGGTTAGTGGTGCATGGAAGAAATCTAGCCACAAGTGCCATCTAGCCATGGCCAGAAGAAAGTGTGGCGATATCTTGGATACCGGCGGAGCTATGGGGCAAATACGGGCCAAAAATGGGTAAACTTGTACGGTCCAAAGCCAAGGGTAAATTTTTTTATTCCTCTAATAACTTCTAGCACAGACATTGAATCGGTTGGTAATGTATGGATGAAATGCAGCAAACAGTTGGAACTACCCATAAAATCTTAAAGATTGACGATCCAATGTATAGAACCGGAGTAATGTGCGATACTTGGTGTAAAATCGAGTGAAAAATTAACTATAAACTGTTTTTGGCCCATAACTCGAATACTAGACATCGGAAGGGGGGGTCGTAGAACGATTTTTTGTTGCCCTATCGATTCCCTATCGAACGAGCAAAAGTTGTTTTTTTGACCAAAAAGGACCCCTACTCTAGTAAAATTGGCCTGATTTTACTAGTCCCCGGTACCCGTACAGGCAAAATGAGCAAAATGCTCAAGTATGAATGGTTTTTGGCCCATAACTCGAATACTAGACGTCGCAGGGGGGTGTCATGGAACAATTTTTGGTAGCCCTTGAAATTATCTATCGAATGACATATACTTGATTTTTGGCCAAAAAGTTCCCTAGACTAGTAAAAATCGCATCATTTTACTAGAGTCGGGTACCCTGGACGAAAAACCGCTATAATTGCGGTTTTTGGCTAATAACTCGAATACTAGACGTCGCAGGGGGGTGTCGTGGAACAATTTTTGGTAGCCCTTGAAATTATCTATCGAATGACATATACTTGATTTTTGGCCAAAAAGTTCCCTAGACTAGTAAAAATCGCATCATTTTACTAGAGTCGGGTACCCTGGACGAAAAACCGATATAATTGCGGTTTTTGGCTAATAACTCGAATACTAGACGTCGGAGGGGGGTGTCGTGGAACAATTTTTGGTAGCCCTTGAAATTATCTATCGAATGACATATACTTGATTTTTGGCCAAAAAGTTCCCTAGACTAGTAAAAATCGCATCATTTTACTAGAGTCGGGTACCCTGGACGAAAAACCGCTATAGTTGCGGTTTTTGGCTAATAACTCTAATACTAGACGTCGGAGGGGGGTGTCGTGGAACAATTTTTGGTAGCCCTTGAAATTATCTATCGAATGACATATACTTGATTTTTGGCCAAAAAGTTCCCTAGACTAGTAAAAATCGCATCATTTTACTAGAGTCGGGTACCCTGGACGAAAAACCGCTTAAGTTGCGGTTTTTGGCTAATAACTCGAATACTAGACGTCGCAGGGGGGTGTCGTGGAACAATTTTTGGTAGCCCTTGAAATTATCTATCGAATGACATATACTTGATTTTTTGACCAAAAAGTTCCTAGACTAGTAAAAATCGCATCATTTTACTAGAGTCGGGTACCCTGTACGAAAAACCGCTATAGTTGCGGTTTTTGGCCAATAACTCGAATACTAGACGTCGGAGGGGGGTGCCGTAGAACAATTTTTTGTAGCCCTTGAAATTACCTTTCGAATGATATATAGTGGGTTTTTGGTCAAACAGTGACCCCGAGTCTAGTAACCCTCCATACACAAAACCGCCTAAAAAGTTTTGGTTTTGCAAAATTTTGAAAAGTGCGTCAAAAAATATTTTTTCAAAAAGTACCAAATCGTGATCAGAACTCACTATAGACCATAAAAAGTGAAATCCGATGGTCATTTGCAACACTTGGTCAATCGAGAAAAATTTCACTTTTTTACTAGAGTCGGGTACCCTGAACGAAAAATCGCTCAAGTGATGGTTTTTGGCCAATAACTCGAATACTAGACGTCGGAGGGGGGTGCCGTAGAACAATTTTTTGTAGCCCTTGAAATTACCTTTCGAATGATATATAGTGGTTTTTTGGTCAAACAGTGACCCCGAGACTAGTAACCCTCCATACACAAAACCGCCTACAAAAACTTTGTTTTGAAAAATTTTGAAAAGTTCAAAAAAATTTTTTTTTCAAAAACTACTAAAACGTGATAAGAACTTACTATAGACCATGAAAAGTGATATCCGATGATAATTTGCAAAAGTTGGTAACTAGTAAAAAATTTCACTTTTTTACTAGAGTCGGTGCAACGAGAAAAAAAAAGTCCGTGATGGAGAAAAATGGCACGTTTTCCACGCCTGTACGCTTTCGTTTTCTATATAGGGGGTAGGTGAGCCAGAAGCATGAATTTGACTGAGTACGTATCTTTATGAATTGGGCCCTTCTAAATCGATTGAGACTACCCCCAGGACGATCGGACGACTGCTTCTGGCTCAAAATGTGGTTTTTAGATTTTGATCGTCAATTATGAGAGAAAAAATCGATTAGAAGTAAAGATACGAAATGCTTGGTCTAAGTTGGGAAACGACTTCGGATATTTGTTGGACGTTGTCGTAGAAGGTCCGAGGACCAAGGAAAAGTGATTTCCAAGTGGATTTATGCACTATTAGTCGATGGTAAGATGTGAAATTAGTAGAACTTACCATACAGTTTGCGAAGTTGAAGCAATCGGTTGGTGAATATGGTACTGTCTGTCCAATTTGGTGGTTCGGAATGAGTGAAACGATGTTGATGATGGATAGACGTTCCGATTGCCCCCGATCGGGGAACATATAGTGGTCTTTAAGGTCCAAGTACCTATGTTTTGGTAAGCAGAACTGAGAGTTAAAGGATGAAAGTCGGCCATTCCTAATATCATCCTATCGGTGGTTCGCGAGTTGTTTGAGGACCGGAGCAGCTCGCGATGAAACGGTCCTAGGGTATTGGTTATCCATCCAAGGAAGAGTAAATGCGATCCTAGATGTGTGTCGTTGGCCGTTCTACCGGTATCGCCTATCGATGAGATATCGACGGGCATGCCTTACTCGAAAGTTGAATTCTAGGATCGATGGTCAAACAGACCTATGAGCGATAAACCAAACTGAACACGTATTGATGTCGGCTTTTCCTATCATTTGATGCCGCAGGTTGTTTAGGGACCGGAGCAACTTGCGGCCGAGACGGTCCCCGGGGGTTTCTTTCTCCAAGGAGTGGAAACTATTAAGCAAGAGTTGTAGCAAGATACGATCCTCTGATGTGTCGTTGGCCGTTCATGCGGTATCGCCTGTCGATGAGATATCGATGGGCATGCCTTACTCTACCGACCTTCTAATTGAGAGTATTAATCAGGGATCGATGGTCAAACAAGACCAATGAGCGATAAACCAAACTGAACACGTATTGATGTCGGCATTTCCTATCATTTGTCGCAGGTTGTTTAGGGACCGGAGCAGCTTGCGACCGAGACGGTCCCCGGGGGTTTCTTTCTCCAAGGAGAAGAAACGATTAAGCAAAAGTTGTAGCAAGATACGATCCTCTGATGTGTCGTTGGCCGTTCAAGCGGTATCGCCTGTCGATGAGATATCGATGGGCATGCCTTACTCTCCCGACTGGATTACTGAGAGTTTAATCAGGGATCGATGGTCAAACAGACCAATGAGCGATAAACCAAACTGAACACATATTGATGTCGGCATTTCCTATCATTTGTCGCAGGTTGTTTAGGGACCGGAGCAGCTTGCGACCGAGACGGTCCCCGGGGGTTTCTTTCTCTAAGGAGTGGAAACGATTAAGCAAAAGTCGTAGCAATAATCGATCACCTGATGTGTCGTTGGCCGTTCTTGCGGTATCGCCTGTCGATGAGATATCGATGGGCATGCCTTACTCTCCTGACTGTTTAATTGAGAGTTATAATCAGGGATCGATGGTCAAAAAGACCTATGAGCGATAAACCAAACTGAACACGTATTGATGTCGGCATTTCCTATCATTTGTCGCAGGTTGTTTGGGGACCGGAGCAGCTTGCGACCGAGACGGTCCCTTCCCGAAAGATGGTGAACCGAGTCGTCTGGCGTAAAAACCGGACGACTCGAAAGGGCTTGACCCTTTCAAGTGAGCGATAATCACATTCTACGCTCAGTTCGACAGCTACAAGGCAATCACTCGCTATGTTCAGAGCTAATACATGCAACATGCCGGCATTGTTTCCACCGACGCATGGATTCAAGACTGGTGCACTTATTAGTTAAACCGTTCGCCTCCGGGTGTTTCGAGTTCAAGTCTGGATGAGGATTGTTCTTGCTGGTAATAGCTTGAGCCCCTGAATAAGGGGTCGAAGCGTACATCTTGAGACCATGTACAACATATTACCAAATCGGCACCATGGGTTCGGGTGCAAGTGATGTAACCGTGAAAGATGTTGAGCAGCCCAACATCGGTTTACACACGCATAATAGGAAGGCAGCGCTGTCGACTGGTCAGTCGTGTAAGAAGTGTGCATTATCGATCACAAATATATTGGTGATCTGTAGGTTGCGCATACACCATGCCCGGTGTAAAGTGCCGTGGTCCCCCCCGGGGGGCTGCATCAAACCGTTCGCCACGCGAACTACCCAATGGAACGAACTCGATGCATTTAATAAGAAGAAGAGATGATAATGAAACACGGTCGATTTAAGAGTTGAAAACGTTGAAATGCCTATAAGCAAGTCTTAAGTTGGTGGTGACCGTTACGCCCCAACAAATTGGTGCCTTACCCTACACCAAAGAGCCATTCAACATGGTTCAAGTGAGCGATAATCACGCTCTACGCTCAGTTCGACAGCTGCAAGGCAATCACTCGCTAAGTTCAGAGCTAATACATGCAACACGCCGGCATTGTTTCCACCGACGCATGGATTCAAGACTGGTGCACTTATTAGTTAAACCGTTCGCCTCCGGGTGTTTCGAGTTCAAGTCTGGATGAGGATTGTTCTTGCTGGTAATAGCTTGAGCCCCTGAATAAGGGGCCGAAGCGTACATCTTGAGACCATGTACAACATATTACCAAATCGGCACCATGGGTTCGGGTGCAAGTGATGTAACCGTGAAAGATGTTGAGCAGCCCAACATCGGTTTACACACGCATAAGGGGTTTATTGTTATCTGTAGGTTGCGCATACACCATACCCGGTGTAAAGTGCCGTGGTCCCCCAGGGGGCTGCATCAAAACGTTCGCCATGCGAACTACCCAATGGAACGAACTCGATGTATTGAAAGAGATGAACAATTAATAGCGAGAATAGGGGCCCGGAAGCAATTCCGCGGCCCTACGGTCGATTCAAGAGTTGAAACGTTGTACAATCGTGGATAGCACCTAGTGCTAATATGGTGAGAGATAATGTGTGAGGAAATTTAGTTTCCTAAAGTTTAGTTAGTGGTTTCCGTTGTGCCCTAACAAACTTAAAGTTGGTGGTGACCGTTACACCCCAACAAATTGGTGCCTTACCCAACACCAAAGAGCCATTCCATATGGTTCTAGAGAGAGAGAGTTGTGTGGAAATTTATTTCCCACTAAGCGAGTGTGTGTCTGTAGTGGAACGAATTCTGGTTGATCCTACCAGTAATATACGCTTGTCTCAAAGGTTAAGCCATGCATGTCTAAGTACAAACATAAATGAATGTGAAACCGCATAAGGCTCAGTATAACAGCTATAATTCACAAGATCATCCTACCACTAGTTACTTGGATAACTGTGGAAAATCCAGAGCTAATACATGCAACATGCCGGGACTGTTGCCCTCGCGGGTAGCTGAACTGGTGCACTTATTAGTTAAACCAATCGCCTCCGGGCGGCTTGAGTTGAAGTCTGGATAAGGACGCAGATCGTATGGTCGCTTGTCGACTGACGACAGATCTTTCAAATGTCTGCCCTATCAACTATTGATGGTAGTGTAGAGGACTACCATGGTTGCGACGGGTAACGGGGAATCAGGGTTCGATTCCGGAGAGGGAGCCTGAGAAATGGCTACCACATCCAAGGAAGGCAGCAGGCGCGTAAATTACCCAATCCCAGTACGGGGAGGTAGTGACGAGAAATAACAATATGGACCTCTCTAACGATGGTCCATAATTGGAATGAGTTGAGTATAAATCCTTCAACAAGGATCAAGTGGAGGGCAAGTCTGGTGCCAGCAGCCGCGGTAATTCCAGCTCCACTAGCGTATATTAAAGTTGTTGCGGTTAAAACGTTCGAAGTTGATTGCCCGTCCAGACACGTGACCGCCACGGGCGCCCGGTTACACGCCGGGGCCGTTCGTGCGCGCGCTCACGGCTGCGACTCACAATGGTGTACTTGGGCGTTACTCTGTGAACGAGTACCGTGCTACCGGTTAACTCCGGCACGGGCTCCTCATGGTGCTCAAGATACTCACATTTACCTTGAACAAATTAGAGTGCTCAAAGCAGGCTAAGACAAAGCGTCCGGCCCCCCCGTGGGGTTGGCGTTGGCCGAGAATAATCTTGCATGGAATAATGGAATATGACCTCGGTTTATACGATTTCGTTGGTTTGTCAGAAACCTAGAGGTAATGATTAACAGAAGTAGTTGGGGGCATTGGTATTACGGCGCGAGAGGTGAAATTCGTAGACCGTCGTAGGACCAACTGAAGCGAAAGCGTTTGCCATGGATGCTTTCTTTAATCAAGAACGAAAGTTAGAGGATCGAAGGCGATTAGATACCGCCCTAGTTCTAACCGTAAACGATGCCAATTAGCAATTGGGAGACGCTACCCCTATTCGGTGCTCTCAGTCGCTTCCGGGAAACCAAAATCGGGTTCCGGGGGAAGTATGGTTGCAAAGTTGAAACTTAAAGGAATTGACGGAAGGGCACCACAAGAAGTGGAGCTTGCGGCTTAATTTGACTCAACACGGGAAAATTTACCAGGTCCAAACTTATCGAGGTAAGACAGATTGATAGCTCTTTCTCAAATTTAAGGGTAGTGGTGCATGGCCGTTCTTAGTTCGTGGAATGATTTGTCTGGTTAATTCCGATAACGAACGTGACTCAAACATGCTAACTAGAACGCTGTCAGCAGTGCGCCTCCGGGCGCACCTGACGTTACAGCCGGGCGGCGCCTTCACGGGCGGTCGTCGGCTACGTTTGCCCTGCTTAGCGGGACAACTTGTGTTTAGCAAGCTGAGAATGAGCGATAACAGGTCCGTGATGCCCTTAGATGTTCTGGGCTGCACGCGTGCTACAATGTGGGTCGCAGCGTGTTCTCGCCAATAGGCGCCCCCATTCCGAGAGGAACGGGAAATCACTAAAATGCCCATCTAGTCGGGATTGGGGACTGCAACGGTCCCCATGAACCTGGAATTTCTAGTAAGCACTAGTCATTAGCTAGTGCTGATTACGTCCCTGCCCTTTGTACACACCGCCCGTCGCTACTACCGATGGATTATTTAGTGAGGTTTCTGGAGGCTTACCTTCCGCGGTTCCTTCGTGAGCTGCAGCTGGCATGGCTGAAGTTGACCGAACTTGATGATTTAGAGGAAGTAAAAGTCGTAACAAGGTTTCCGTAGGTGAACCTGCGGAAGGATCATTACTGATGATCGTCCGCGAGTGACCAACCATGGGCTGCCTTCGGTGTAGCTCGGTCGCTCGCTTGCTATGTGTCAGAATTTGTTGAAAGCCAACTCGTTCGTTGTACACTTTGATGGGTGACCATCACTGTGTCTCCGTGCCGTGCTAGATCCCCCCTAGCCGTAAGGCACTTTGAACGCCCCTTCGACGACGAGTTACAAGAGTGTGGTATGTGTCAGAATCTGGTGAAGCTTTCTGCATGTGATGTGCCTTGTGTGGATCCGTGGCCATTGCATTGTGTCTGGTGTGTAGGTACCCAGACACTTAGAACGCTTGCGCGGAAAGCAAACTCGATCGTTGTACACTTTGATGGGCAACCATCACTGTGTCTCCGTGCCGTGCTAGATCTCCCCTAGCCGTAAGGCACTTTGAACGCCCCTTCGACGACGAGTTACAAGAGTGTGGTATGTGTCATAATCTGGTGAAGCTTTCTGCATGTGATGTGCCTTGTGTGGATCCGTGGCCATTGCATTGTGTCTGGTGTGTAGGTACCCAGACACTTAAGCAAACTCGATCGTTGTACACTGTGATGGGCGAGCATCACTGTGTCTCCGTGCCGTGTAAGAGCTCCCCTGGCCATCAGGCACTTGAAAGGTCCTTCGACGACGAGTTACAATAGTGGTGTGTTAGATACGTCAGGTGATGGTATCTACTGTTGTGCAATACGTATCCGGCCACGGCACGGAACGAACGGGAACTGTGGTGCAGACATACAAAGAGTTAAGCCTATTAGTCATTAACTCTAAGGACGGGGCCATGGGGCGGTACGCAAAGGATACGGATGAGCGAGTATGCAGGCCCAATACTCAATAGCTCGATCCGATCCAAGCACATGAGTTGACTGCGGCGCCAGGTTAACCAATGTGCTAGATTCTATTTGGCCAGTAGAATCTTGTGTCTTATGCGATTTGATACCAAGACACCAGAACGAAAGTTAGTTGAAGAGTTATTAAACTCTTATGAAGTATGGTTGTGCAATCACAACTTATGACTTTAACCTATAAAGTGGATATGGACTTGCAATTATAACATGGAATCTCTACACACCCCATGAGCTCGATCCAATCCACGCACACGAGTTGCCTGAGTAGCGACAGGTATACCGATGTGCAATACGTATCCGGCCACGGCACGGAACGAACGGGAACTGTGGTGCAGACATACAAAGAGTTAAGCCTACTAGTCATTAACTCTAAGGACGGGGCCATGGGGCGGTACGCAAAGGATACGGATGAGCGAGTATGCAGGCCCAATACTCAATAGCTCGATCCGATCCAAGCACATGAGTTGACTGCGGCGTCAGGTTAACCAATGTGCTAGATTCTATTTGGCCAGTAGAATCTTGTGTCTTACGCGATTTGATACCAAGACACCAGAACGAAAGTTAGTTGAAGAGTGATTAAACTCTTATGAAGAATGGTTGTGCAATCACAACTTATGACTTTAACCTATAAAGTGGATATGGACTTGCAATTATAACATGGAATCTCTACACACCCCATGAGCTCGATCCAATCCACGCACACGAGTTGCCTGATTAGCGACAGGTATACCGATGTGCAATACGTATCCGGCCATAGGCACGGAACGAACAGGAACTGTGGTGCAGACATACAAGGGCCATGGGGCGGTACGCAAAGGATACGGATGAGCGAGTATGCAGGCCCAATACTCAATAGCTCGATCCGATCCAAGCACATGAGTTGACTGCGGCGCCAGGTTAACCGATGTGCTAAGAGAGTTGTTCCTGGGCCTTCAAAGTGACTTCAAAACTATCTTAGCGAATGGTGGCCATGGGCGTAGACATGAGCCACAAGTCACAAGGCCTGGGACTATTGGGTAATAAAGACAACTTAGTCAGAAAGTTAGTCTTTGGACGTACCACCGGGATTGTGTTACATTGGGAACCTTACTATAAAACCCTAGGCAGGGGATCACTCGGCTCATGGATCGATGAAGACCGCAGCTAAATGCGCGTCACAATGTGAACTGCAGGACACATGAACACCGATAAGTTGAACGCATATTGCGCGTCGGACGATTAAACCCGGCCGATGCACACATTCTTGAGTGCCTATCAATTCCTTGATATACAACAAACCAAACTTCAGGGTGGAGCGTGCCACAATAGAACACTATGGCGAGCAGCCCGTCTAGTGTCGTGGGGGAAACACGCTTCCACACTGTGCATAATGGCGTGCTCGGGACCTTTGTTGGGACCGCAGGGCGCTGAAAGTAAAGGGGTGAACCGCATAAATCGCACGCACGTAAACGCGCACACACACAAATAGAGTGAGACGTATCGTAGGATACCGCTAAGAGTACGTTGTGAAACATGGGGAAATTCAATCGAAAACCTCTTTGATGTCCAAGATTTCGTTGACCGTATCCGTCGTAATACTGGATCAACGTGCTTGGGGGAAAACGTCAAAGGGTTTTATAATAGTGGTGCATGATTAACCCATCGATGCCCGAGGGGAACATGTTGTCCAATACAATAGTGGTGCAGTTGGCTCGACATGCTCGGGGGGAGACATCGTGGGTCCAAGTCGACCAAGTCGACCGAGAGTTGTTGTTGAGAGATCGAATCAAAACGATGCCGAGCGGAACTCGTTGTCCTTATTGGAGTGATATTCGGACAACGTGCTCGGGGGGGCCATCGTTGATTCAAAAATGACCGTAAATTGCCCAATCCGTGTGTGTGTGTGTGTGA
>NW_026045146.1:657500-680000 GCF_943734845.2 Anopheles funestus
GGGCACGCGACGACTTCGGTCCACTGTGGTTCGGCATGAGGCGCGTGACGGCTTCCGCGACCTTCATGGCCTTCGCTGCAGCCTGCTGAACGTGCGGCAACCATGACAGGTGGTCGTGCAACCAAACTCCAAGATAACGGATGGAGCGCTGGGATTGCACGACCACACCTCCGATGTTGATGCTCACGACCGGATGACGCTTCAGGGTGGAGATGAGCGTCATTTCCGTCTTCTCTGGCGCCAACGAGAGACGGTTCCGGTCCAGCCAGTCCATGATTACCGCGATGGCTCGTTCAGCAGTCGAGGAAGCGGCTTGGGGTGTCGTTGCGGGGACCAAGACGACAAGGTCATCAGCGTAGCCAATAACCTCGGCCCCCTCAGGCAACTGGACACCCAGGACCCCGTCGTACAGCACGTTCCAAAGCGTGGGTCCCAAAATGGAACCCTGTGGAACGCCCGCACTGATGTTACGCTCGACAGGGCCCTCGCTGGTGTCGATAACCAGCCGCCGGTCCTCGAAATAGCTCCTCAGTATCTGCTGCAGCGATGACGGTACCCCCTTGTCCCTCAGCGCGTTGGCGATGGCTTGCCAGGGCGCAGAGTTAAAGGCGTTGCGGATATCAAGTGCCACCACCATCAGGCAGCGCTTGTCTCGGGCGTTGGTGCGGCGAAAGGACATGGCCGTCCTGCCCGCTTCGACAACGCGCTGGATCGCACTGATGGTGGATCTGCCTCGCCGGAAACCGTACTGCCCGTCCGACAGCCGTTCCGCATCCGGTTCCTCCAGGAACTCGTTGAGGCGGTTAAGAATTAGGCGCTCCAACACCTTGCCGAGTGCGTCGAGCATGCACAGCGGCCGGTAGGAGGAGCTTTCCCCGGGAGGCTTGCCAGGCTTTGGCAGCAGTACCAGTCGTTGCCTCTTCCAGGGCGCTGGAAACGCACCCCGGTCCAGGCAGTCCTGGTACAAACGGACGAAAACCTCCGGGTACTTCCTAATGGCCGTCTTAACCGCCGCGTTGGGGATACCGTCCAGTCCAGGCGCTTTCCGGTTCGCCATCGATCCCACGATGGACAACAGCTCGCCCACGGTGACAGGGGTCAACGAAGAACTCCGCTCCTCGGTGTCGACGCTCGATGATTCAGCGTCCGGCCAGTCAACAGGCGGATGTGTCGGGAACAGATCGTTGGCTATCCGCTCCAACACGACACGGTCAGTCTCAGGTGGCACGAAGCAGCCACGAAGACGAGACATGACCACCCGATAACCGGCCCCAAACTCGTTGGTTTCCGCCTGTTGAATCAGCTCATCGAGCTGCGCTCGCTTGCTGGCCCGGACAGCCTTCTCGACAGCTCTCCTCGCCGACCGATGATGTGCAGCCACAATGCTGCGCTCCTGCAGGTCGGTGGTACGAAGCATCCGCTCATGCACGGTCGAACACTCCTCCCGAAGACGCAAGATCTCCGGAGTCCACCAGAAGAGGTCTCGATGGGGGTCACGATGCGACATGGTGACGCGCTCCATCGTGTCGTCGCATGCATCTAGCATGGCGTCGACCATCCCCTCCTGGCTGACGGCTCGTTCCGGAAAACCGGCCGTCTGGAGTGCGGCTGCGAATGCCTCCACCGAAAACTGCGTCGTCTTCCATCTACGGCCAGCGTGCCGAAACGTGGTAGACGACGAAGAGGACCCCTGTCCCCGCTGGCGATGCTGCTGCTGTTGTCGCTGCTGCCTCCCGTTCAGGTGACGATGCTGCTGCTGCAGGTGCTGCTGCTGCTGGTGCTGCTGCTGCTGGTGCTGCTGCTGTTGTCGTCGCTGCTGGTCAAGAGTTGGAGGCCCCACGGTGAAGAAAATGTACCGGTGGTCCGACGCCGTATAGTGGCACGAAGTGGTGTTCGCTGCCACCTCCCAAGTGTCTGGACGAGCAATGGATGCGCTCGCGAAAGACACATCCACGACACTGGGAGTGGCGACTCCGTTGCCCACGAACGTCGGGACCGATCCTTGGTTCAGGACCAGAAGCCCAAGCTGCCGAATTGTATCGAGCAGCTCTTCACCGCGCCGGGTGGTACGTTGGCTACCCCACTCCTCATTCCAGGCGTTGAAATCGCCTGCCAGGACGATGCGAGGGTGGGGTTGGGCCTCCAACTCCACCGCCTCCAGAAGTTGCTCGAACTCGCCGGCGTTGAGACGTGGAGGGGCGTAACAGCTGATGAAGACCACCCCTCCAATCTGCGCAGCAGCCAACCCGGGCATGGCACAGCGCCAGACCCGCTGGATCGGAAGGTGGCCGGTCGCCACCACAGCTGCTCTCCCCGACGAATCCACCGTCCAGTTTCCGCTGCCCTCTGGAGGTCGGTACACCTCTGACAGCAGCAGCACGTCGACCCGCTTAGTGCGGGCTGTTTGCAGGGCCAGATCCTGAGCAGTGCGTCCACCACCCAGGTTGACCTGCATCACCCTCACTACACCCGACACTGTTGACCTTGTCGGCACGATGAGTGGCCCACTCGATGGGGCCCCTGGCAGACAATGCACTTAGCTGCCGACGTGCACTGACTAACGCGGTGGCCTACCTCGCCACACTGCAAACACTGACCCGTCCGGTCAGTTGAAGAACGGCAGTCCCGCGCCAGGTGCCCCATCAGCAGGCAACGGAAGCAGCGCTGACGGTCGAGCGGCTTCTTCGGCACTTCGCGGATGCCGCTGACACATTGGCAGAGTGTCAACTTCTGACCAATGAGACTCCGTGCCTTGGCCAGTGGGAGTCGAACACGCGCTCGCTTTGTGCCATCACGGAGCTCCCAAAGCTCGACGTGAGTGATGCCAGCCGCTGACCCCAGCTTCTCCTCAATGGCAAGCTTCACGTCACTCTCTTTGGCCAGAGAGTCGACGTTGGTGATGAGAAGCTCACCCATCTCCGTCACCACTCGTGCCTCGCCATCCTCACCTAGCGCTAGCTGGATCCGGCGAGCCAGCTCCGCGCTATCGACGTTCTTCCGCAACGGTACAAGCAGATGACCTTGCACGGTCCGGCGCCCCATGCCGATGTCTGCCCTGACGTCCTGCAGCTCCTGAGATGTACGCAGCTTCACGTACATCTCTGTCCAGGTTTTGTCCGAACCTGGGACCACCGCAATGCGGTCAGGACGCGGAGGACGCCCCTTAGACTGGGCACGATGCTGCTGATGTTGTTGCTGCTGACTCTGCTGCTGCTGCTGGCGCATCTGAGGTGGCCGGTACGGCTGGCCCACCTGCTGCGGTTGCTGCTGCTGCTGAGTCGAACGTTGCGATCGGCTCTTCCGACCGCTCACGACCGTAGCCCAGGACATCTGCTGCTGTTGCCGCTGCTGCTGACGTTGCGGTTGCTGCTGCTGCTGCTGCTGCTGGCCATTAGCCGACACTGCGACCGTCCGTCGCTGCGGCTGTGGCTGGCTGCGCTGCTGCTGCTGCTGCTGCTGCTGCTGCTGCCGCTGTTGTTGTTGCTGCTGCCGCTGCTGCTGCTGCTGCCGCTGCTGCTGCTGCTGCTGCTGCTGCTGCTGCTGCAGTTGCGAAACTTTCTTCGCACGGTTGCGCTGCTGCCGGCTGCGTTTTGTCCTGGCACTGCCCTGACCAACAGGCTGTGCCGAGGAATGAAGCGCCGTCAAGGAACGCATGCCCTCTTGAAGCGCTTCCAGTGTACACTTCAGGGCCACTTCACGTTCCCGGCTAAGTCGCAGCTCTTCCGTCAGCGACTCGATCTGTTTGGCGAAGTTCTCCAGCATCTTGTGCTGGAAAGCCAGCACCGACGCTTCGCCATCGTCGTGGGGAGCCACGGTTGAAGACATCTCCCCTGCCGCTACCACTGGCGGCACCACCGTCTGCTCGAGAAGAGAGGCGTCGGAAAATTCCGCATCGTCCTCCTCCTCGGAATTATCAGCCTCGGACGGAACCGCCACCGTTGGTCCGGCCGGCCGTGGTGTCTCCGGTAAAGGGGAAGGGGTATCGGACCGCTTCCGAGGCGTGGACGACGACCGCACCCCGGAACGAAGCACCCGCCCCTCCATTCTCCGCTCCTTTCACAAAAAACCGCCTGCACGAATCGTTCAGACGGAACAAGGGAATATTCCCTTCAACATCTGCCAAGGTAACGACCGTCCGTCGCTAGAGCCCCTTTGGCAGATTTCCCGTCCGCGGATCGCAAGAATAAAAAACTCCCACTTTTTTCTTTATTAAAAACAATTTCGCAAGAGAAAACCGCAAGAATAAGAATTTTTAATAAATTCCGCAAGAGATTCAAGAAAACACCAAAAAACGGGTTCGTCGCCTGCTGACGCGTTGAAGTCTCTCGTTTTGGCGTTCCCGGGGAAGGATTCGGAGCCAAAGAACCGTTCCCGGTCTCCTGCTAAGCGTTCCCGGTCTCCGGCTGCGCGTTCTCACTCTCTGACCGCTAAGCGCCGGAAAGGTATGCAATTCGCATCGAGTTTTATAGCACCGTAACGCTTCGTAACGCTGGTGTCCCGGCTAAGCGCTACCGCTACCGGTCACTGGTGGCGCTGCAGACGTCGAAGAGAAGGTGGTTGCTGTCTTCGCTGGAAGTTGCGGAACCCGCCACGGGTGGCGCTGTCGTCATAAAAAGGGAGCTTTTACGTTGGGTTGTTGTCCTCACTGCTCGAAAACGCTTCGTGGTGTTGTTGATGACACAAACACACGCGACGACACACCTGACGCCACCGTACCACGCTGTTGCACGCACTTTCACGTCGAGTTTTTACTGTTTATCTCTTTTTAAAAGCACTTTACGTCGCTGGAAAACGATAGTTTATGCTCCCTAGCATGTGTTTTACCACTTTTCCAATGTTCTAACACGGTATTTCGATATTTATTCGCCACTGAAGTTCCCCATACAAAGTGTATGGGGACACTTTAAACTGAGTTTTAGCGCAGTAAATTGAAGTAAAACGATTTCCTTTTTCAATATTCGCTAAGAATGACACTCAATTTGCCCTTTTCGACTATTGTTCCGCTATTTATAAGCACTTTTGCACAATATTTTTGCAAAAAAATACGGAGCGACACAAAGCACGTCTAAACTGCTGGCTTGACAGCTACGCACACAGGGATAACTGGCTTGTGGCCGCCAAGCGTTCATAGCGACGTGGCTTTTTGATCCTTCGATGTCGGCTCTTCCTATCATTGTAAAGCAAAATTTACCAAGCGTAGGATTGTTCACCCTTTCAAGGGAACGTGAGCTGGGTTTAGACCGTCGTGAGACAGGTTAGTTTTACCCTACTGGTGTGCATTGTTTGTCGCTATCTTAACGGAATTCCTGTGCAGTACGAGAGGAACCACAGGTACGGACCACTGGCTCAATACTAGTTCGAACGGACTATGGTATGACGCTACGTCCGCTGGATTATGCCTGAACGCCTCTAAGGTCGTATCCAATCCGAGCTGATAGCGCTTCTTATACCCATTAGGTGGTCGTAAGCTAGCGGGCCTAACAACCCTCCGAGAACCGTCCGTGCTGTCCATTGGCACACTGGCGTCTCATCCCCGCTTACTACTAGGCCGCAAAGGGCGGGTTCGCGCTGCACGTGTTAGTACCATACATGTTGGGAACACCGGTGGACGAGCTTGCCGACTGTGGATATCACTAGTTTCGACACCTACGACCGCCCGCAAACGACGGGACTACAGGCTGGGAGCTTCAAGTTGTAGAGATGCGTTCGCATCGATCCTCTCAGGCGACCCATGCTTGGTGGTTAGTGCTTGCGCGTGCGCGCCCCGTGTGTGCTGGAATTGGCCAACCAGTGCACATTGGTGGTGCGTACCGTGACTTGCACCATGTGACGAGAGTGTTGAAGAACACTGTGTGGTGACTCTATGCCTATGTGATGGGGTGCTTGTAACACACGACCGAACCGACGGCTCGTTGGATGGTCACGACAGTGTGGTGCAGGTGCGCCCATGTGTAACGAATACATTGAGTGCCGTTGGAGGTTAGCGGTTGGTTGGTTGCATGCTACAACTTCGCGTTGTACATGGGCTGGCCGCTGCGCTTCCTTCGGGTTGCCACTTGATGTTGATAGGGTTGATGTATTGTGTTCGTTGACTTTTGGTTCATTCCAAAAGTCTTCGGACTTAGATTATTTTACAAGTGTCGGCGCTCTCGGACCGAAAATAAGAAGACAACTAAGAAGAAAAAGAGAAAGAAGCTAATAGTGGAAAGTATTCTTCTTCAAAGAAGGAACAAAAATTTTACAAGTGTTGAAAAATTTCCTAAGTCCAAAAAATTTTCTAAGTCCAGAAAATTTTCTAAGTCCCACAAAATGGAACATGATGAAGAAGATACAGAAGTTGAAAATTTTTCTAAGTCCAAAAAATTTTCTAAGTCCAGAAAATTTTCTAAGTCCAAAGTGTTGGAACAATTTCCAAAGGCCCATAGGTTGCACTGAATTTTCCTAAGTTGGCCACAAGTACCCATGAGGTATCGAGAAGGTTCACCCGAAGGACATAATATGTCCCAAAGTACCGATAGAGCACCCACAAAGAGCACCCAATTGGCCTATGTTGGCCAAAAGTACCGATAGAGTACCCACAAGTAGCACTGAGTTGGCCTAAGTTGGCCAAAAGTACCGATAGAGTACCCACAAGAAGCACTGAGTTGGCCTAAGTTGGCCAAAAGTACCGATAGAGTACCCACAAATAGCACCCAGTTGGCCTAAGTTGGCCAAAAGTACCGATAGAGCACCCAAAAGTAGCACCCAATTGGCCTATGTTGGCCAAAAGTACCGATAGAGTACCCACAAATAGCACCCAGTTGGCCTAAGTTGGCCAAAAGTACCGATAGAGCACCCACAAGTAGCACCCAATTGGCCTATGTTGGCCAAAAGTACCGATAGAGTACCCACAAATAGCACCGAATGGGCCTAAGTTGGCCAAAAGTACCGATAGAGTACCCACAAATAGCACCGAGTTGGCCTAAGTTGGCCAAAAGTACCGATAGAGTACCCACAAGTAGCACTGAGTTGGCCTAAGTTGGCCAAAAGTACTGATAGAGTACCCACAAATAGCACCGAATGGGCCTAACATGGCCAAAAGTACCGATAGAGTATCCACAAAGAGCACCCAATTGGCCTAAGTTGGCCAAAAGTACCGATAGAGCACCCACATATAGCACCCCATTGGCCTAAGTTGGCCAAAAGTACCGATAGAGTATCCACAAAGAGCACCCAATTGGCCTAAGTTGGCCAAAAGTACCGCCAAGTAGCACCATAGAGGCCCGAGTAGAGCGAAATGTGGGCCAAATTGAACATTTGAAAATTTTTACAAGTCCAAAAAATTTTCTAAGTCCAGAAAATTTTCTAAGTCCAAAGAGTTGGACAAATTTCCTTAGGCCCAAAGGTTGCACTGAATGTTCCTAAGTTGGCCATCAGTACCCATGAAGTATAGCGAAGGTTCACCCGAAAGACACAATACGCCCTAAAGTACCCACAGAGTACCCACAAGTTGCACCCAATTGGCCTAAGTTGGCCAGAAGTACCGACAAGTACCACCATAGAAGCCCGAGTAGAGCGAAATGTGGGCCAAAGTACCGAGTAGTTGCCACAAATGCCCAAATGGATACCAAAATGTGGTACCAAGTACCTAACTGTTGCAACAAATGCTAGCTTTCTGAGCAAAAGCTGTGGACCAATTTCGTAGAAGAACCGCCTAGGCGAAAAGGCAAAAATCGCCGAAGCTGGCCCGCTCGCAGAGCTCGCGGGCCAGGAGATACTCATAGGGCGCTTTACTAGAGTGGGGAACTTGAGAATTTTTGTGTCCGAGACTTTGGGCAACTTCGCGGCCGCCCCCTTAAAGTAAAAGATTTTCTCTGGGTGCCTAAAATTCGCAATTCCCGCAAAGTCGGGAAGACGTTAAAGTTTTTGCCCAAAAAATGGCCATCGATTTAAGGTGATTTTCCAATAAGAAAATTTTTCCTAAGATGAATTTTTTCGAATATTTCCTAAACTAAGCGTCGGAGCACATGGCCGTGGAGGAACTTTTGGTAGCTTTTGGCAAGGGCTATTGGATGAAATAATGCGAAAGGCCATCGGAGCGATATTGGATAAATGCGGGCCCATAAACGTACCTAAGAAGTGAAAATTGGTACCTTGCACGCAGGATGCAAGAAATGCTTGAGTGTTAACCATCATCGGTACCAAGTACCTAGGTTATATCGAGTGCGTAGATGGAAGTCGGTACCAAAGGGAAACCTTCCTAGGCTAGGTGCACGCAAGTGAGTATGGATCGATCAGTAGAAAGATGGGAAGCCCAAGGAAACCTTCCTAGGCTAGGTGCACGCAAGTGAGTATGGATCGATCAGTAGAAAGATGGGAAGCCCAAGGAAACCTTCCTAGGCTAGGTGCACGCAAGTGAGTATGGATCGATCAGTAGAAAGATGGGAAGCCCAAGGAAACCTTCCTAGGCTAGGTGCACGCAAGTGAGTATGGATCGATCAGTAGAAAGATGGGAAGCCATAGGAAACCTTCCTAGGCTAGGTGCACGCAAGTGAGTATGGATCGATCAGTAGAAAGATGGGAAGCCATAGGAAACCTTCCTAGGCTAGGTGCACGCAAGTGAGTATGGATCGATCAGTAGAAAGATGGGAAGCCCAAGGAAACCTTCCTAGGCTAGGTGCACGCAAGTGAGTATGGATCGATCAGTAGAAAGATGGGAAGCCCAAGGAAACCTTCCTAGGCTAGGTGCACGCAAGTGAGTATGGATCGATCAGTAGAAAGATGGGAAGCCCAAGGAAACCTTCCTAGGCTAGGTGCACGCAAGTGAGTATGGATCGATCAGTAGAAAGATGGGAAGCCATAGGAAACCTTCCTAGGCTAGGTGCACGCAAGTGAGTATGGATCGATCAGTAGAAAGATGGGAAGCCATAGGAAACCTTCCTAGGCTAGGTGCACGCAAGTGAGTATGGATCGATCAGTAGAAAGATGGGAAGCCCAAGGAAACCTTCCTAGGCTAGGTGCACGCAAGTGAGTATGGATCGATCAGTAGAAAGATGGGAAGCCCAAGGAAACCTTCCTAGGCTAGGTGCACGCAAGTGAGTATGGATCGATCAGTAGAAAGATGGGAAGCCATAGGAAACCTTCCTAGGCTAGGTGCACGCAAGTGAGTATGGATCGATCAGTAGAAAGATGGGAAGCCCAAGGAAACCTTCCTAGGCTAGGTGCACGCAAGTGAGTATGGATCGATCAGTAGAAAGATGGGAAGCCATAGGAAACCTTCCTAGGCTAGGTGCACGCAAGTGAGTATGGATCGATCAGTAGAAAGATGGGAAGCCCAAGGAAACCTTCCTAGGCTAGGTGCACGCAAGTGAGTATGGATCGATCAGTAGAAAGATGGGAAGCCCAAGGAAACCTTCCTAGGCTAGGTGCACGCAAGTGAGTATGGATCGATCAGTAGAAAGATGGGAAGCCCAAGGAAACCTTCCTAGGCTAGGTGCACGCAAGTGAGTATGGATCGATCAGTAGAAAGATGGGAAGCCCAAGGAAACCTTCCTAGGCTAGGTGCACGCAAGTGAGTATGGATCGATCAGTAGAAAGATGGGAAGCCCAAGGAAACCTTCCTAGGCTAGGTGCACGCAAGTGAGTATGGATCGATCAGTAGAAAGTGGGAAGCCCAGTACCAAATGCCCTAGTGAAGACCGTAAACGAATATCATGAACCGAGAAGGAGCACCAAATGCCCTAGTGAAGACCGTAAACGAATATCATGAACCGAGAAGGAGCACCAAATGCCCTAGTGAAGACCGTAAACGAATATCATGAACCGATAAGGAGCACCAAATGCCCTAGTGAAGACCGTAAACGAATATCATGAACCGATAAGAGGCACCAAATGCCCTAGTGAAGACCGTAAACGAATATCATGAACCGATAAGGAGCACCAAATGCCCTAGTGAAGACCGTAAACGAATATCATGAACCGATAAGAAGCACCAAATGCCCTAGTGAAGACCGTAAACGAATATCATGAACCGATAAGGAGCACCAAATGCCCTAGTGAAGACCGTAAACGAATATCATGAACCGAGAAGTAGCAACGAATGCCTGAAAAAGTACCAAGTCCTCGGTATAGAGTAACGAGAGTTAACCGCCGTGATGTATGCAATGTGGGCAGCCATTGCATGGGTTCTGGACTTGGTTCGCGAATAACTTTTTTGCTAGACATCGGACAAAGTTGACGTGGAAGAACGAAATGTAGCATTTGATGCCACCTATCCAAAACTTTTTCAAGATTGAAGATCCGATCGATACAGCCTGAGTTATAGGCAAAAGTTGGTGCAAAAACGAGCATTTTTAATGGTGAAAAATCGGTACTCCTCGAATAGCTCCTGTTGGAAGCATCGGACCACATGGTCGTGGAGGAACATATTGTAGCGCGCGGTGTCAAGTATCGACACCCAAAACCGCATGTCCGATGGACGGAAAATGACCAAGTTATAGTGAAAACTTGGTTGCACCAAATTCCCGAAGAAGTGCAACGAGAAGGTGAATGCGATGGTTGTTCGTCGAATAGCTCCGGCCACAGACATGGTAGCGATTAGTGGTGCATGGAAGAAATCTAGCCACAAGTGCCATCTACCCATGGCCAGAAGAAAGTGTGGCCATATCTTGGATACCGGCGGAGCTATGGGGCAAATATGGGCCAAAAATGGTGCAAGTTGGACCAAAAATCCGACCAAGTGCGCGAGGCGCTTTCGTGAATAGCTCCGGCCAGAGACATGGTAGCGATTAGTGGTGCATGGAAGAAATCTAGCCACAAGTGCCATCTACCCATGGCCAGAAGAAAGTGTGGCCATATCTTGGATACCGGCGGAGCTATGGGGCAAATATGGGCCAAAAATGGTGCAAGTTGGACCAAAAATCCGAAAAAGTACCTAGGTAAATGCGATGGTTGTTCGTCGAATAGCTCCGGCCACAGACATGGTAGCGATTAGTGGTGCATGGAAGAAATCTAGCCACAAGTGCCATCTACCCATGGCCAGAAGAAAGTGTGGCGCTATCTTGGATACCGGCGGAGCTATGGGGCAAATATGGGCCAAAAATGGTGAAGTTGGACCAAAAATCCGACCAAGTGCGCGAGGCGCTTTCGTGAATAGCTCCGGCCACAGACATGGTAGCGATTAGTGGTGCATGGAAGAAATCTAGCCACAAGTGCCATCTACCCATGGCCAGAAGAAAGTGTGGCCATATCTTGGATACCGGCGGAGCTATGGGGCAAATATGGGCCAAAAATGGTGCCAGGTGGACCAAAAATCCGAAAAAGTACCTAGGTAAATGCGATGGTTGTTCGTCGAATAGCTCCGGCCACAGACATGGTAGCGATTAGTGGTGCATGGAAGAAATCTAGCCACAAGTGCCATCTACCCATGGCCAGAAGAAAGTGTGGCGCTATCTTGGATACCGGCGGAGCTATGGGGCAAATATGGGCCAAAAATGGTGAAGTTGGACCAAAAATCCGACCAAGTGCGCGAGGCGCTTTCGTGAATAGCTCCGGCCACAGACATGGTAGCGATTAGTGGTGCATGGAAGAAATCTAGCCACAAGTGCCATCTACCCATGGCCAGAAGAAAGTGTGGCCATATCTTGGATACCGGCGGAGCTATGGGGCAAATATGGGCCAAAAATGGGTAAAATTGTACGGTCCAAAGCCAAGGGTAAATTTTTTTATTCCTCTAATAACTTCTAGCACAGACATTGAATCGGTTGGTGATGTATGGATGAAATGTAGCAAACAGTTGGAACTACCCATAAAATCTTAAAGATTGACGATCCAATGTATAGAACCGGAGTAATGTGCGATACTTGGTGAAAAATCGAGTGAAAAATTAGCTATAAACTGTTTTTGGCCCATAACTCGAATACTAGACATCGGAAGGGGGGGTCGTAGAACGATTTTTTGTTGCCCTATCGATTCCCTATCGAACGAGCAAAAGTTGTTTTTTTTGACCAAAAAGGACCCCTACTCTAGTAAAATTGGCCTGATTTTACTAGTCCCCGGTACCCGTACAGGCAAAATGAGCAAAATGCTCAAGTATGAATGGTTTTTGGCTAATAACTCGAATACTAGACGTCGCAGGGGGGTGTCGTGGAACAATTTTTGGTAGCCCTTGAAATTATCTATCGAATGACATATACTTGATTTTTGGCCAAAAAGTTCCCTAGACTAGTAAAAATCGCATCATTTTACTAGAGTCGGGTACCCTGGACGAAAAACCGCAATTATAGCGGTTTTTGGCTAATAACTCGAATACTAGACGTCGCAGGGGGGTGTCGTGGAACAATTTTTGGTAGCCCTTGAAATTATCTATCGAATGACATATACTTGATTTTTGGCCAAAAAGTTCCCTAGACTAGTAAAAATCGCATCATTTTACTAGAGTCGGGTACCCTGGACGAAAAACCGCTATAATTGCGGTTTTTGGCTAATAACTCGAATACTAGACGTCGCAGGGGGGTGTCGTGGAACAATTTTTGGTAGCCCTTGAAATTATCTATCGAATGACATATACTTGATTTTTGGCCAAAAAGTTCCCTAGACTAGTAAAAATCGCATCATTTTACTAGAGTCGGGTACCCTGGACGAAAAACCGCTTAAGTTGCGGTTTTTGGCTAATAACTCGAATACTAGACGTCGCAGGGGGGTGTCGTGGAACAATTTTTGGTAGCCCTTGAAATAATCTATCGAATGACATATACTTGATTTTTGGCCAAAAAGTTCCCTAGACTAGTAAAAATCGCATCATTTTACTAGAGTCGGGTACCCTGGACGAAAAACCGCTTAAGTTGCGGTTTTTGGCTAATAACTCGAATACTAGACGTCGCAGGGGGGTGTCGTGGAACAATTTTTGGTAGCCCTTGAAATTATCTATCGAATGACATATACTTGATTTTTTGACCAAAAAGTTCCTAGACTAGTAAAAATCGCATCATTTTACTAGAGTCGGGTACCCTGTACGAAAAACCGCTATAGTTGCGGTTTTTGGCCAATAACTCGAATACTAGACGTCGGAGGGGGGTGCCGTAGAACAATTTTTTGTAGCCCTTGAAATTACCTTTCGAATGATATATAGTGGTTTTTTGGTCAAACAGTGACCCCGAGACTAGTAACCCTCCATACACAAAACCGCCTAAAAAGTTTTGGTTTTGCAAAATTTTGAAAAGTGCGTCAAAAAAATTTTTTCAAAAAGTACCAAATCGTGATCAGAACTCACTATAGACCATAAAAAGTGAAATCCGATGGTCATTTGCAACACTTGGTCAATCGAGAAAAATTTCACTTTTTTACTAGAGTCGGGTACCCTGAACGAAAAATCGCTCAAGTGATGGTTTTTGGCCAATAACTCGAATACTAGACGTCGGAGGGGGGTGCCGTAGAACAATTTTTTGTAGCCCTTGAAATTACCTTTCGAATGATATATAGTGGTTTTTTGGTCAAACAGTGACCCCGAGACTAGTAACCCTCCATACACAAAACCGCCTACAAAAACTTTGTTTTGAAAAATTTTGAAAAGTTCAAAAAAATTTTTTTTTCAAAAACTACTAAAACGTGATAAGAACTTACTATAGACCATGAAAAGTGATATCCGATGATAATTTGCAAAAGTTGGTAACTAGTAAAAAATTTCACTTTTTTACTAGAGTCGGTGCAACGAGAAAAAAAAAGTCCGTGATGGAGAAAAATGGCACGTTTTCCACGCCTGTACGCTTTCGTTTTCTATATAGGGGGTAGGTGAGCCAGAAGCATGAATTTGACTGAGTACGTATCTTTATGAATTGGGCCCTTCTAAATCGATTGAGACTACCCCCAGGACGATCGGACGACTGCTTCTGGCTCAAAATGTGGTTTTTAGATTTTGATCGTCAATTATGAGAGAAAAAATCGATTAGAAGTAAAGATACGAAATGCTTGGTCTAAGTTGGGAAACGACTTCGGATATTTGTTGGACGTTGTCGTAGAAGGTCCGAGGACCAAGGAAAAGTGATTTCCAAGTGGATTTATGCACTATTAGTCGATGGTAAGATGTGAAATTAGTAGAACTTACCATACAGTTTGCGAAGTTGAAGCAATCGGTTGGTGAATATGGTACTGTCTGTCCAATTTGGTGGTTCGGAATGAGTGAAACGATGTTGATGATGGATAGACGTTCCGATTGCCCCCGATCGGGGAACATATAGTGGTCTTTAAGGTCCAAGTACCTATGTTTTGGTAAGCAGAACTGAGAGTTAAAGGATGAAAGTCGGCCATTCCTAATATCATCCTATCGGTGGTTCGCGAGTTGTTTGAGGACCGGAGCAGCTCGCGATGAAACGGTCCTAGGGTATTGGTTATCCATCCAAGGAAGAGTAAATGCGATCCTAGATGTGTGTCGTTGGCCGTTCTACCGGTATCGCCTATCGATGAGATATCGGCGGGCATGCCTTACTCGAAAGTTGAATTCTAGGATCGATGGTCAAACAGACCTATGAGCGATAAACCAAACTGAACACGTATTGATGTCGGCTTTTCCTATCATTTGATGCCGCAGGTTGTTTAGGGACCGGAGCAACTTGCGGCCGAGACGGTCCCCGGGGGTTTCTTTCTCCAAGGAGTGGAAACTATTAAGCAAGAGTTGTAGCAAGATACGATCCTCTGATGTGTCGTTGGCCGTTCATGCGGTATCGCCTGTCGATGAGATATCGATGGGCATGCCTTACTCTACCGACCTTCTAATTGAGAGTATTAATCAGGGATCGATGGTCAAACAAGACCAATGAGCGATAAACCAAACTGAACACGTATTGATGTCGGCTTTTCCTATCATTTGATGCCGCAGGTTGTTTAGGGACCGGAGCAGCTTGCGGCCGAGACGGTCCCCGGGGGTTTCTTTCTCCAAGGAGAAGAAACGATTAAGCAAAAGTTGTAGCAAGATACGATCCTCTGATGTGTCGTTGGCCGTTCAAGCGGTATCGCCTGTCGATGAGATATCGATGGGCATGCCTTACTCTCCCGACTGGATTACTGAGAGTTTAATCAGGGATCGATGGTCAAACAGACCAATGAGCGATAAACCAAACTGAACACGTATTGATGTCGGCATTTCCTATCATTTGTCGCAGGTTGTTTAGGGACCGGAGCAGCTTGCGACCGAGACGGTCCCCGGGGGTTTCTTTCTCTAAGGAGTGGAAACGATTAAGCAAAAGTCGTAGCAATAATCGATCACCTGATGTGTCGTTGGCCGTTCTTGCGGTATCGCCTGTCGATGAGATATCGATGGGCATGCCTTACTCTCCTGACTGTTTAATTGAGAGTTATAATCAGGGATCGATGGTCAAAAAGACCTATGAGCGATAAACCAAACTGAACACATATTGATGTCGGCATTTCCTATCATTTGTCGCAGGTTGTTTGGGGACCGGAGCAGCTTGCGACCGAGACGGTCCCTTCCCGAAAGATGGTGAACCGAGTCGTCTGGCGTAAAAACCGGACGACTCGAAAGGGCTTGACCCTTTCAAGTGAGCGATAATCACATTCTACGCTCAGTTCGACAGCTACAAGGCAATCACTCGCTATGTTCAGAGCTAATACATGCAACATGCCGGCATTGTTTCCACCGACGCATGGATTCAAGACTGGTGCACTTATTAGTTAAACCGTTCGCCTCCGGGTGTTTCGAGTTCAAGTCTGGATGAGGATTGATCTTGCTGGTAATAGCTTGAGCCCCTGAATAAGGGGTCGAAGCGTACATCTTGAGACCATGTACAACATATTACCAAATCGGCACCATGGGTTCGGGTGCAAGTGATGTAACCGTGAAAGATGTTGAGCAGCCCAACATCGGTTTACACACGCATAATAGGAAGGCAGCGCTGTCGACTGGTCAGTCGTGTAAGAAGTGTGCATTATCGATCACAAATATATTGGTGATCTGTAGGTTGCGCATACACCATGCCCGGTGTAAAGTGCCGTGGTCCCCCCCGGGGGGCTGCATCAAACCGTTCGCCACGCGAACTACCCAATGGAACGAACTCGATGCATTTAATAAGAAGAAGAGATGATAATGAAACACGGTCGATTAAAGAGTTGAAAACGTTGAAATACCTATAAGCAAGTCTTAAGTTGGTGGTGACCGTTACGCCCCAACAAATTGGTGCCTTACCCTACACCAAAGAGCCATTCAACATGGTTCAAGTGAGCGATAATCACGCTCTACGCTCAGTATGACAGCTGCAAGGCAATCACTCGCTAAGTTCAGAGCTAATACATGCAACACGCCGGCATTGTTTCCACCGACGCATGGATTCAAGACTGGTGCACTTATTAGTTAAACCGTTCGCCTGCGGGTGTTTCGAGTTCAAGTCTGGATGAGGATTGTTCTTGCTGGTAATAGCTTGAGCCCCTGAATAAGGGGCCGAAGCGTACATCTTGAGAGTAAATGTACAACATATTACCAAATCGGCACCGTGGGTTCTGGTGCAAGTGATGTAACCATGAAAGATGTTGAGCAGCCCAACATCGGTTTACACACGCATAAGGGGTTTATTGTTATCTGTAGGTTGCGCATACACCATACCCGGTGTAAAGTGCCGTGGTCCCCCAGGGGGCTGCATCAAAACGTTCGCCATGCGAACTACCCAATGGAACGAACTCGATGTATTGAAAGAGATGAACAATTAATAGCGAGAATAGGGGCCCGGAAGCAATTCCGCGGCCCTACGGTCGATTCAAGAGTTGAAACGTTGTACAATCGTGGATAGCACCTAGTGCTAATATGGTGAGAGATAATGTGTGAGGAAATTTAGTTTCCTAAAGTTTAGTTAGTGGTTTCCGTTGTGCCCTAACAAACTTAAAGTTGGTGGTGACCGTTACACCCCAACAAATTGGTGCCTTACCCAACACCAAAGAGCCATTCCATATGGTTCTAGAGAGAGAGAGTTGTGTGGAAATTTATTTCCCACTAAGCGAGTGTGTGTCTGTAGTGGAACGAATTCTGGTTGATCCTACCAGTAATATACGCTTGTCTCAAAGGTTAAGCCATGCATGTCTAAGTACAAACATAAATGAATGTGAAACCGCATAAGGCTCAGTATAACAGCTATAATTCACAAGATCATCCTACCACTAGTTACTTGGATAACTGTGGAAAATCCAGAGCTAATACATGCAACATGCCGGGACTGTTGCCCTCGCGGGTAGCTGAACTGGTGCACTTATTAGTTAAACCAATCGCCTCCGGGCGGCTTGAGTTGAAGTCTGGATAAGGACGCAGATCGTATGGTCGCTTGTCGACTGACGACAGATCTTTCAAATGTCTGCCCTATCAACTATTGATGGTAGTGTAGAGGACTACCATGGTTGCGACGGGTAACGGGGAATCAGGGTTCGATTCCGGAGAGGGAGCCTGAGAAATGGCTACCACATCCAAGGAAGGCAGCAGGCGCGTAAATTACCCAATCCCAGTACGGGGAGGTAGTGACGAGAAATAACAATATGGACCTCTCTAACGATGGTCCATAATTGGAATGAGTTGAGTATAAATCCTTCAACAAGGATCAAGTGGAGGGCAAGTCTGGTGCCAGCAGCCGCGGTAATTCCAGCTCCACTAGCGTATATTAAAGTTGTTGCGGTTAAAACGTTCGAAGTTGATTGCCCGTCCAGACACGTGACCGCCACGGGCGCCCGGTTACACGCCGGGGCCGTTCGTGCGCGCGCTCACGGCTGCGACTCACAATGGTGTACTTGGGCGTTACTCTGTGAACGAGTACCGTGCTACCGGTTAACTCCGGCACGGGCTCCTCATGGTGCTCAAGATACTCACATTTACCTTGAACAAATTAGAGTGCTCAAAGCAGGCTAAGACAAAGCGTCCGGCCCCCCCGTGGGGTTGGCGTTGGCCGAGAATAATCTTGCATGGAATAATGGAATATGACCTCGGTTTATACGATTTCGTTGGTTTGTCAGAAACCTAGAGGTAATGATTAACAGAAGTAGTTGGGGGCATTGGTATTACGGCGCGAGAGGTGAAATTCGTAGACCGTCGTAGGACCAACTGAAGCGAAAGCGTTTGCCATGGATGCTTTCTTTAATCAAGAACGAAAGTTAGAGGATCGAAGGCGATTAGATACCGCCCTAGTTCTAACCGTAAACGATGCCAATTAGCAATTGGGAGACGCTACCCCTATTCGGTGCTCTCAGTCGCTTCCGGGAAACCAAAATCGGGTTCCGGGGGAAGTATGGTTGCAAAGTTGAAACTTAAAGGAATTGACGGAAGGGCACCACAAGAAGTGGAGCTTGCGGCTTAATTTGACTCAACACGGGAAAATTTACCAGGTCCAAACTTATCGAGGTAAGACAGATTGATAGCTCTTTCTCAAATTTAAGGGTAGTGGTGCATGGCCGTTCTTAGTTCGTGGAATGATTTGTCTGGTTAATTCCGATAACGAACGTGACTCAAACATGCTAACTAGAACGCTGTCAGCAGTGCGCCTCCGGGCGCACCTGACGTTACAGCCGGGCGGCGCCTTCACGGGCGGTCGTCGGCTACGTTTGCCCTGCTTAGCGGGACAACTTGTGTTTAGCAAGCTGAGAATGAGCGATAACAGGTCCGTGATGCCCTTAGATGTTCTGGGCTGCACGCGTGCTACAATGTGGGTCGCAGCGTGTTCTCGCCAATAGGCGCCCCCATTCCGAGAGGAACGGGAAATCACTAAAATGCCCATCTAGTCGGGATTGGGGACTGCAACGGTCCCCATGAACCTGGAATTTCTAGTAAGCACTAGTCATTAGCTAGTGCTGATTACGTCCCTGCCCTTTGTACACACCGCCCGTCGCTACTACCGATGGATTATTTAGTGAGGTTTCTGGAGGCTTACCTTCCGCGGTTCCTTCGTGAGCTGCAGCTGGCATGGCTGAAGTTGACCGAACTTGATGATTTAGAGGAAGTAAAAGTCGTAACAAGGTTTCCGTAGGTGAACCTGCGGAAGGATCATTACTGATGATCGTCCGCGAGTGACCAACCATGGGCTGCCTTCGGTGTAGCTCGGTCGCTCGCTTGCTATGTGTCAGAATTTGTTGAAAGCCAACTCGTTCGTTGTACACTTTGATGGGTGACCATCACTGTGTCTCCGTGCCGAGCTAGATCTCCCCTAGCCGTAAGGCACTTGAACGCCCCTTCGACGACGAGTTGCATGTGTGTGGTATGTGTCAGAATCTGGTGAAGCTTTCTGCATGTGATGTGCCTTGTGTGGATCCGTGGCCATTGCATTGTGTCTGGTGCTTAGATACCCAGACACTTAGAACGCTTGCGCGGAAAGCAAACTCGATCGTTGTACACTTTGATGGGTGACCATCACTGTGTCTCCGTGCCGTGCTAGATCCCCCCTAGCCGTAAGGCACTTTGAACGCCCCTTCGACGACGAGTTACAAGAGTGTGGTATGTGTCAGAATCTGGTGAAGCTTTCTGCATGTGATGTGCCTTGTGTGGATCCGTGGCCATTGCATTGTGTCTGGTGTGTAGGTACCCAGACACTTAGAACGCTTGCGCGGAAAGCAAACTCGATCGTTGTACACTTTGATGGGCAACCATCACTGTGTCTCCGTGCCGTGCTAGATCCCCCCTAGCCGTAAGGCACTTTGAACGCCCCTTCGACGACGAGTTACAAGAGTGTGGTATGTGTCATAATCTGGTGAAGCTTTCTGCATGTGATGTGCCTTGTGTGGATCCGTGGCCATTGCATTGTGTCTGGTGTGTAGGTACCCAGACACTTAAGCAAACTCGATCGTTGTACACTGTGATGGGCGAGCATCACTGTGTCTCCGTGCCGTGTAAGAGCTCCCCTGGCCATCAGGCACTTGAAAGGTCCTTCGACGACGAGTTACAATAGTGGTGTGTTAGATACGTCAGGTGATGGTATCTACTGTTGTGCAATACGTATCCGGCCACGGCACGGAACGAACGGGAACTGTGGTGCAGACATACAAAGAGTTAAGCCTATTAGTCATTAACTCTAAGGACGGGGCCATGGGGCGGTACGCAAAGGATACGGATGAGCGAGTATGCAGGCCCAATACTCAATAGCTCGATCCGATCCAAGCACATGAGTTGACTGCGGCGCCAGGTTAACCAATGTGCTAGATTCTATTTGGCCAGTAGAATCTTGTGTCTTATGCGATTTGATACCAAGACACCAGAACGAAAGTTAGTTGAAGAGTTATTAAACTCTTATGAAGTATGGTTGTGCAATCACAACTTATGACTTTAACCTATAAAGTGGATATGGACTTGCAATTATAACATGGAATCTCTACACACCCCATGAGCTCGATCCAATCCACGCACACGAGTTGCCTGAGTAGCGACAGGTATACCGATGTGCAATACGTATCCGGCCACGGCACGGAACGAACGGGAACTGTGGTGCAGACATACAAAGAGTTAAGCCTACTAGTCATTAACTCTAAGGACGGGGCCATGGGGCGGTACGCAAAGGATACGGATGAGCGAGTATGCAGGCCCAATACTCAATAGCTCGATCCGATCCAAGCACATGAGTTGACTGCGGCGCCAGGTTAACCAATGTGCTAGATTCTATTTGGCCAGTAGAATCTTGTGTCTTACGCGATTTGATACCAAGACACCAGAACGAAAGTTAGTTGAAGAGTGATTAAACTCTTATGAAGAATGGTTGTGCAATCACAACTTATGACTTTAACCTATAAAGTGGATATGGACTATCAATTATAACATGGGGCACACACCATGTTCTCGATCCAATCCACGCACACGAGTTGCCTGAGTAGCGACAGGTATACCGATGTGCAATACGTATCCGGCCATAGGCACGGAACGAACAGGAACTGTGGTGCAGACATACAAGGGCCATGGGGCGGTACGCAAAGGATACGGATGAGCGAGTATGCAGGCCCAATACTCAATAGCTCGATCCGATCCAAGCACATGAGTTGACTGCGGCGTCAGGTTAACCGATGTGCAATACGTATCCGGCCATAGGCACGGAACGAACAGGAACTGTGGTGCAGACATACAAGGGCCATGGGGCGGTACGCAAAGGATACGGATGAGCGAGTATGCAGGCCCAATACTCAATAGCTCGATCCGATCCAAGCACATGAGTTGACTGCGGCGCCAGGTTAACCGATGTGCTAAGAGAGTTGTTCCTGGGCCTTCAAAGTGACTTCAAAACTATCTTAGCGAATGGTGGCCATGGGCGTAGACATGAGCCACAAGTCACAAGGCCTGGGACTATTGGGTAATAAAGACAACTTAGTCAGAAAGTTAGTCTTTGGACGTACCACCGGGATTGTGTTACATTGGGAACCTTACTATAAAACCCTAGGCAGGGGATCACTCGGCTCATGGATCGATGAAGACCGCAGCTAAATGCGCGTCACAATGTGAACTGCAGGACACATGAACACCGATAAGTTGAACGCATATTGCGCGTCGGACGATTAAACCCGGCCGATGCACACATTCTTGAGTGCCTATCAATTCCTTGATATACAACAAACCAAACTTCAGGGTGGAGCGTGCCACAATAGAACACTATGGCGAGCAGCCCGTCTAGTGTCGTGGGGGAAACACGCTTCCACACTGTGCATAATGGCGTGCTCGGGACCTTTGTTGGGACCGCAGGGCGCTGAAAGTAAAGGGGTGAACCGCATAAATCGCACGCACGTAAACGCGCACACACACAAATAGAGTGAGACGTATCGTAGGATACCGCTAAGAGTACGTTGTGAAACATGGGGAAATTCAATCGAAAACCTCTTTGATGTCCAAGATTTCGTTGACCGTATCCGTCGTAATACTGGATCAACGTGCTTGGGGGAAAACGTCAAAGGGTTTTATAATAGTGGTGCATGATTAACCCATCGATGCCCGAGGGGAACATGTTGTCCAATACAATAGTGGTGCAGTTGGCTCGACATGCTCGGGGGGAGACATCGTGGGTCCAAGTCGACCAAGTCGACCGAGAGTTGTTGTTGAGAGATCGAATCAAAACGATGCCGAGCGGAACTCGTTGTCCTTATTGGAGTGATATTCGGACAACGTGCTCGGGGGGGCCATCGTTGATTCAAAAATGACCGTAAATTGCCCAATCCGTGTGTGTGTGTGTGTGAAGTGTTGTTGCGTATATATCGGTTCGCTATGCCCCGGGTTCGAAACGAATGGAATGTGACTGATTTTGTTGTAGGCCTCAAGTGATGTGAGACAACCCCCAGAATTTAAGCATATTAATAAGGGGAGGAGAAGAAACCAACCGGGATTCCCTGAGTAGCTGCGAGCGAAACGGGAGAAGCTCAGCACGTAGGGACGGTGTGTAACTGCACCTGTCCGATTCCGTGTACTGGAACGACCATTATCTACTATGCACGGTGCAAACAGTTCAAGTTCAACTTGAAGGTGGCTCATCTACCCAGAGAGGGTGATAGGCCCGTAGAACGGCACTAACCCACGTGACA